>NW_024750082.1:0-11637 GCF_018991925.1 Homarus americanus | reverse complement strand
GAAATCCTCTTCCTTCTTGTATTGGCAAGGGGAGTTTGCTTTAACTTAGGTATGCTAGCCAAAGTAAAAATAGATGCCCCTTCCTTATTGGTGTTGTCGATGGCACAGCACAGCACAGCACCGTGCCTATGACGAAATCAACTTCATTAAACTCAACTCATACTTCAAATGCACCAAGAGAACTTGTACACCAGAATGGGAGACCGTCAGAGTCAATCGAGGGTCGATTTAATAGCATACTACAGAAACTTGCACACCCGAATGGGGAGACCGTCAAAGTCAATCGGGGTCGACGATAGCAATACAGAAACTTGCACACCCGAATGGGAGACCGTCAAAGTCAATCGGGGGTCGATTTAATAGCATACTACAGAAACTTGCACACCCGAATGGGAGACCGTCAAAGTCAATCGGGGGTCGATTTGATAGCATGCTATAGAAACTTGCACACCCGAATGGGAGACAGTCAAAGTCAATCCGGGGTCGATTTAATAGCATACTAGAGAAACTTGCACACCCGAATGGGAGACCGTCAAAGTCAATCGGGGGTCGATTTAATAGCATACTACAGAAACTTGCACACCCGAATGGGAGACCGTCAAAGTCAATCGGGGATCGATTTGATAGCATACCACAGAAACTTGCACACCCGAATGGGAGACCGTCAAAGTCAATCGGGGGTCGATTTAATAGCATACTACAGAAACTTGCACACCCGAATGGGACACCGTCAAAGTCAATCGGGGGTCGATTTGATAGCATACTACAGAAACTTGCACACCCGAATGGGAGACCGTCAAAGTCAATCGGGGATCGATTTGATAGCATACCACAGAAACTTGCACACCCGAATGGGAGACCGTCAAAGTCAATCGGGGGTCGATTTAATAGCATACCACAGAAACTTGCACACCCGAATGGGAGACCGTCAAAGTCAATCGGGGGTCGATTTGATAGCATACTACAGAAACTTGCACACCCGAATGGGAGACAGTGAAAGTCAATCGGGGGTCGATTTAATAGCATACTACAGAAACTTGCACACCCGAATGGGAGACAGTCAAAGTCAATCGGGGGTCGATTTAATAGCATACTACAGAAACTTGCACACCCGAATGGGAGACGGTCAAAGTCAATCGGGGGTCGATTTGATAGCATACTACAGAAACTTGCACACCCGAATGCGAGACCGTCAAAGTCAATCGGGGTCGATTTGATAGCATACTACAGAAACTTGCACACCCGAATGGGAGACCGTCAACGTCAATCGGGGGTCGATTTAATAGCATACTACAGAAACTTGCACACCCGAATGGGAGACCGTCAAAGTCAATCGGGGTCGATTTAGTAGCATACTACAGAAACTTGCACACCCGAATCGGAGACCTTCAAAGTCAATCGGGGGTCGATTTGATAGCATACTACAGAAACTTGCACACCCGAATGGGAGACAGTCAAAGTCAATCGGGGGTCGATTTAATAGCATACTACAGAAACTTGCACACCCGAATGAGAGACCGTCAAAGTCAATCGGGGGTCGATTTAATAGCATACTACAGTAACTTGCACACCCGAATGGGAGACCTTCAAAGTCAATCGGGGGTCGATTTGATAGCATACTACAGAAACTTGCACACCCGAATGGGAGATAGCCAAAGTCAATCGGGGTCAGATTTATTAGCATACTACAGAAACTTGCACAATCTGAATGGGAGACCGTCAAATAATCAGTCGATGACATATACTACAGAAATCCTGCACACCCGGAATGACCGCCAGTCAATCGGGGTCGATTTGATAGCATACTACAGAAACTTACACCCGAATGGGAGACCGTCAAAGTCAATCGGGGGTCGATTTGATAGCATACTACAGAAACTTGCACACCCGAATGGGAGCCAGTCAAAGTCAATCGGGGGTCGATTTAATAGCATACTACAGAAACTTGCACACCCGAATGGGAGACCGTCAGAGTCAATCGAGGGTCGATTTAATAGCATACTATACAAAATGATCCGAGAATGTGCACACACCGAGTGGGAGACGGTGATGAAAGCGTCCGCTCTTGTACACTGGATGGCACTATTTCACTATAGTAAGGGGTAGGGGCACCTCGGTCATATTATACAACATACCAGAGAAGTTCCACACCCGCATGGGAGACCGTCAAAGTGAATCGGGGGTCGATTTGATAGCATACTACAGAGAACTTGCACACCCGAATGGGAGACCGTCAAAGGCAATCGGGGGTCGATTTGATAGCATACTACAGAGAACTTGCACACCCGAATGGGAGACAGTCAAAGTCAATCGGGGGTCGATTTAATAGCATACTACAGAAACTTGCACACCCGAATGGGAGACCGTCAAAGTCAATCGGGGGTCGATTTGATAGCATACTACAGAAACTTGCACACCCGAATGGGAGACCGTCAAAGTCAATCGGGGGTCGATTTGATAGCATACTACAGAAACTTGCACACCCGAATGGGAGACAGTGAAAGTCAATCGGGGGTCGATTTAATAGCATACTACAGAAACTTGCACACCCGAATGGGAGACAGTGAAAGTCAATCGGGGGTCGATTTAATAGCATACTACAGAAACTTGCACACCCGAATGGGAGACAGTCAAAGTCAATCGGGGGTCGATTTAATAGCATACTACAGAAACTTGCACACCCGAATGGGAGACCGTCAAAGTCAATCGGGGGTCGATTTAATAGCATACTACAGAAACTTGCACACCCGAATGGGAGACCGTCAAAGTCAATCGGGGGTCGATTTGATAGCATACTACAGAAACTTGCACACCCGAATGGGAGACAGTCAAAGTCAATCGGGGGTCGAGCATACTTTATACCTCTGAGAATCTTGCACACACACCCCAGTGTGGAGACGGTGATGGAAAACCATCTTTACATGTCTTTGATTTGCACTATTTCACTATATTAAGGGAGAGGGTGCTCACATATTTGGTGAAACATCTTCCGCCCCCAGCGAGGCTTTCTGGCGCCTTCATGGGCGGTGTGCTTATCTTAAAAAATTAACAACCAAAATTGCCGCTGCTGCTTTCCTTTCCTGCTCCTGCAATGGCTGGAGCAGTAGTGAGAAGAAGAAGAGAGGAGAGAAAATAGTCTCATGGGGTCAGAGGAATGGCTGTGGAGGGCGATCTATGAATTTCACTAGCCAGGTCTGTCTACCTATTGAACATTATTACTCTCTCTCGGCGCATACGTCGCCACCACGGTTTCCGTGACAGCAGCAGCATCATGATGTTGTGTCTACCAATAAGTCCCGAACAGGGTTATTCGGCTGTTCTCGAACAGTCAGGTTTTAAACTTGCCTAACAAACGATCAAACAACCTCCACGCTCGAGGTGCGGTACGGTGACTGTCCTATCGTCCGCCCCTGTATGCTGGATTGCACTAATTCACTATATTAAGGGGAGAGGGTGCCTTCACACACCTATTCTGTGTGGAATATCTTCTGCCCCCCAGCGGAGCGCTTCGGCGCCTCTGCGAAGCAAAGCGCGGCATTCAAAAACAACAACCAAAGCTGCCGTGGCTTTCCCTTCCCTGCCCTGTATTGGCTGGAGCAGCAGAAGGTTTTTTAGAGAAAATAGTCTCATGGGGTCAGAGGAATGGCTGTGGAGGGCGATCTATGAATTTCACTAGCCAGGTCTGTCTACCTATTGAACATTATTACTCTCTCTCGGCGCACACGTCGCCACCACGGTTTCCGTGACAGCAGCAGCATCATGATGTTGGGTCTACCAATAAGGCCGGAACCGGTTATTCGGCTGTTCGCGAACAGTCGGGTTTTAACCTTGCCTAACAAACGACTCAAACAACTTCCACTCGAGGGCGCGGCAGGCACGGTGACTGTCCTATCGTCCGCTCTGGTATGCTGGATTGCACTATTTCACTATATTAAGGGAGAGGTGCCTTTCACACACCTATTCGGTGTGGAGACCTTCCGCCCCCAGCGAGCGCCGCGCCTTTCATGGCTAAAGCTGCATTCAAAAAACAACAACCAAAGTTGCTGTCGCTTTCCCTTCCCTGCCCTGCAATGGCTGGAGCAGCAGCAGCAGAAGAAGAAGAGAGAGAGAAAATAGTCTCATGGGGTCAGAGGAATGGCAGTGGAGCGCGATCTATGAATTTCACTAGCCAGGTCTGTCTCCCAATTGAACATTATTACTCTCTCGGCGCGCACGTCGCCACCACGGTTTCCGCGACAGCAGCAGCATCATGATGTTGCGTCTATTGTAAGTCCGGAACCGGGTTATTCGGCTGTTCGCGAACAGTCAGGTTTTAACCTTGCCTAACAAACGATCAAACAACTTCCACTCTCGAGGTGCGGTACGGTGACTGTCCTATCGTCCGCTCTTGTATGCTGGATTGCACTATTTCACTATATTAAGGGGAGAGGGTGCCTTCACACACATATTCGATGTGAAATATCTTCCGCCCCCCAGCGGAGCGCTTCGGCGCCTCTGCGAAGCAAAACGCGGCATTCAAAAACAACAACCAAAATTGCCGTCGATTTCCTCTCCCTGCCCTGCAATGGCTGGAGCAGAAGGAGAGCGAGAGAGAGAATAGTCTCATTGGGTCAGAGGAATGGCAGTGGAGCGGGCTAATGGCGAGTAGGCTCGCGATCTATCAATTACACTAGCCAGGTCGCTCTCCCTATTGAACATTATTACTCTCTCACGTCGCCACTGCGGTTTCCGCGACAGCAGCAGCATCATCATGATGTTGCATCCACCAATTAGTCCGGAACCGGGTTATTCGGCTGTCTGCGAACAGTCCGGTTTTAACCTTACCCAACAAACAACATCCACTCTCGAGGTGCGGTACGGTGAATGTCCTATCGTCCGACCTTGTATGCTGGATTGCACTATTTCACTATATTAAGGGGAGAGGGTGCCTTCACACACATATTCGGTGTGAAATATCTTCCGCCCCCCAGCGGAGCGCCTCTGTGAAGCAAAGCGCGGCATTCAAAACAACAACCAAAATTGCCGTCGCTTCCCTGCCATGCAATGGCTGGAGCAGAAGGAGAGAGATTTTAGTCTCATTGGATCAGAGGAATGGCAGTGGAGCGGGCTTATGGCGAGTAGGCTCGCGCTCTATCAATTACACTTGCCAGGTCTCTCTTCCGTTTGGACATTATTTACCCCGTCTCTCTCTCGGCGCACACGTCGCCACCCTACTAGTTTCCTTCACAGCATATGCTGCGGCCTTTCAGTCCGGGCTCCCCTTCGCCTTGCTGTCTGCCCAACTTAGCGGACTTGCGTTGGCTGATCACCCCGTCTTCGCGTCTGTGCCGGCCTTCAATGCAGCGCCCAACCGTCTCTTGACCGAGATTCATTGCACTATTCCACGCGCAAACGGCTACCCTAAATGTGCATAGACAACGCTCATGGTTCAACACGACCAGGGCGCAGTCTGGGAGCCGAGTATACTAAAAAGAGAGTTTAGCAGCCAAAACTCGTCAAAGCACACGTTGGGTTACCCCATCACCTAACAACGATGATGGCGGTTCCCACCCGTGAAATACACAACCTAACCAATATTGGGCGACGATGGCGCTCATGAGCCCACGTCCCCACAAACAGTAAGAGAAAGAGAGAGAGGAGGAGAGCCAATGTGCGGTCCCTCGCCCAATGTCTTATGCCTCGCTGGGGCAAAGAGAAGAGAAGAGGAGCGGATAAGGGAGGAGATTGGCCAACGTGCGGTCCCTCGCCCAATGTCGGCTGCCTCGCTGGAGCTGGGTAAAGAGGAGAGGAGCGGATAAGGGAGGAGATTGGCACACACGGTGGCGCTGCCGGCGCCGAGGATAGCAAGAGAAGGTGCAGTTTGATCTGATCATCTGGTTTGCTATTTCTCTAAGGCCAACGTGCGGTCCCTCGCCCAATGTCGGCTGCCTCGCTGGGGCAAAGAGAAGAGGAGAGGATAAGGGAGGAGATTGGCACACACGGTGGCGCTGCCGGCGCCGAGGATAGCGAGAGAAGGTGCAGTTTGATCTGATCATCTGGTTTGCTATTTCTCTAAGGCCAACGTGCGGTCCCTCGCCCAATGTCTTCTGCCTCGCTGGGGCAAAGAGAAGAGGAGCGGATAAGGGAGGAGATTCGCCAACGTGCGGTCCCTCGCCCAATGTCGGCTGCCTCGCTGGAGCTGGGGCAAAGAGGAGCGGATAAGGGAGGAGATTGGCACACACGGTGGCGCTGCCGGCGCCGAGGATAGCAAGAGAAGGTGCAGTTAGATCTGATCATCTGGTTTGCTATTTCTCTAAGGCCAACGTGCGGTCCCTCGCCCAATGTCTTCTGCCTCTCTCTCAATCTCACTATTTTGGCCGCCGTGATAGGCGCCGCCAACAGCAGCAGCTACCTGGTTGATCCTGCCAGTAGTCATATGCTTGTCTCAAAGATTAAGCCATGCATGTGTAAGTACAAGCCGATTTAAGGCGAAACCGCGAATGGCTCATTAAATCAGCTATGTTTCATTGGATCTGTAAACCCACTTACTTGGATAACTGTGGCAATTCTAGAGCTAATACATGCAATTGGTCTCTGACCGCAAGGGAAGAGCGCTTTTATTAGTTCAAAACTGGTCGGGCCCCGGTCCGTAACCCACCTGTGGTGAATCTGAATAACTTCGGGCTGAGCGCACGGTCTCCGCACCGGCGCCGCTTCTTTCAAGTGTCTGCCTTATCAGCTTTCGATTGTAGGTTATGCGCCTACAATGGCTATAACGGGTAACGGGGAATCAGGGTTCGATTCCGGAGAGGGAGCCTGAGAAACGGCTACCACATCTAAGGAAGGCAGCAGGCACGCAAATTACCCACTCCCGGCACGGGGAGGTAGTGACGAAAAATAACGATGTGAGTCTCATCCGAGGCCTCGCAATCGGAATGAGTACACTTTAAATCCTTTAACGAGTATCCATTGGAGGGCAAGTCTGGTGCCAGCAGCAGCGGTAATTCCAGCTCCAATAAGCGTATATTAAAGTTATTTAACGGTTAAAAAGCTCGTGGTTGGATCTCAGTTCCGGACTGGCGGTGCACGCCGGTGTTTACTGTCACGCTCGAACAACCGCCCCGCTTATTTCATGAGATACTCTTTGTCGAGTGTCGAGTGGCCGGAAAGTTTACTTTGAAAAAATTAAGGTGCTCAGAACGAGCTATTTGAATAGCCCGAATGGTGATGCATGGAATAATGGGGCCGGAACCTCGGTTCTATTTTGTTGGTTTTCGGAACCAGAGAGTAATGACTAATCCGGAACAAGCGGGGAACGTGCATTATTCGCGGCAGCTAAATTGAAATTGGACCGTCGCAAGACGAACTACTGCGAAAGCATTTGCCAAGGATGTTTTCATTAATCAGAACGAAAGTTAGAGGTTCGAAGGCGATCAGATACCGCCTAGTTCTAACCATAAACGATGCCAACTAGCGATCCGCCGGCGTTATTCCACTGACCCGGCGGGCAGCTTCCGGGAAACCAAAGTCTTTGGGTTCCGGGGAAAGTATGGTTGCAAAGCTGAAACTTAAAGGAATTGACGGAAGGGCACCACCAGGAGTGGAGCCTGCGGCTTAATTTGACTCAACACGGGAAACCTCACCAGGCCCAGACACCGGAAGGATTGACAGATTGAGAGCTCTTTCTCGATTCGGTGGGTGGTGGTGCATGGCCGTTCTTAGTTGGTGGAGCGATTTGTCTGGTTAATTCCGATAACGAACGAGACTCTGGCCTACTAAGTAGTCGACGGATCTCCAGAAAATGGTGTCAGTTCGCAACTTCTTCTTAGAGGGATAAGCGGCAATTCTAGCCGCACGAGATTGAGCAATAACAGGTCTGTGATGCCCTTAGATGTTCTGGGCCGCAGCGGCTACACTGAAGGGATCAACAGGTTTTCCCCCTCCGAGAGGAGCGGGTAACCCGTTCAAAGCCTTTCTTGATAGGGATTGGGGCTTGCAATTGTTTCCCATGAACGAGGAATTCCCAGTAAGTGCAAGTCATCAGCTTGCGCTGACTACGTCCCTGCCCTTTGTACACACCGCCCGTCGCTACTACCGATTGAATGATTTAGTGAGGCCTTCGGACTGGCGCTCTTGGATTATCGGCCCCGTTGCCCGCGAGGGTTTTCTGGGGTCGTCGCCTCGAGCTGACGGAAAGATGTCCAAACTTGATCATTTAGAGGAAGTAAAAGTCGTAACAAGGTTTCCGTAGGTGAACCTGCGGAAGGATCATTAACAGAGAGAAAGAGAACGGGGCGCTCTTAAAACTACTACTCTCCTGATTTGGGCGGTCTCGGGCTATGCTCTGGCAACTCCAGCAGGGAAAGAGGACAATCCCGGCCCCCGCACCAAAAATAGGTACCACGCTGTGGGTGGACCACACTCGGGCGAGAGCGCGAAGACCGGAGGAGGACGGACAGGGCTTTGGACAGCTGCCCGTCCGTTCCTTACTACCGGCGAATAAGCCTCTTGACCCAAAAAGAGTGAAATTCTAGTGTCAAAAAACAACAACAAGCCGTCCGGCCAAACCCAAACCACAAACTTGGGCTATATCTGTCAAACCCTTTCATCGAGACTCGACCTGTGATGGTTAGTCGCAAAAAGACCAAATGGCAAATACACAACTCTTAACGGGGGATCACTCGGCTCGTGGGTCGATGAAGACAGCAGCAAACTGCGTGTCGGTATGTGAATCGCAAGAATACCAGATACATCGACAAGTTGAACGCATATTGCGGCGGCGGCAGCCATATGAGCTTGTCGCCGCCACTCCTCTACGAGGGTCGGAAATATACATCCATCGGTTGCTGCGAGTTCGGTGCCTGCTGACTGTCTCCCCGACACGAGGGTAACCCGAACCGAGCTTCCGCCTTGGGGTTTAATCGCCCGCGCCTTGCGCGAGGCGTGCCCTTAAAAACAAGCAAGCCTATCACTAGCAAGTCCATGGACTTGGCGCACCCATATTCAACCACAACAAAGCGACAGTTGTCGCCCTCGCAAATAACTGGAGGCGGCGCTCTTTTGCCTGCTGTCCACAGAGACACGAATGGCCGTCGGCCGCTCATGGCTGATGCTGCACATGTTCTAAGAGGCACTCCATCCCACGAAGAGGAAACGAAACCGGGTCGGATATCTTTTAAGTAAGCCCCGCCGGAATTTCGTCTATCACCTCGAAAAGAGTGCTTGGCATGCATTGCAGTGGAACCTAAATTGATGAGTGCGCCTGGGCCCGCAGTCTACCATGTAGTGGTGCAGGCAGAGAGATGAGAATGCTTGGGTGACGCCGTGCTCTTCCTCACGCGCTCCTCCACCCTCTCCCACGGTCAGACGCGGTGTGGGCGTTCTCTTTGAGAGTTCGCCACGAGTCCACGTCTATCTCATGACTGGGAGGGAGGCAGGGGGAGTTCTCTCTAAACGCGTTAAAGACGGTGTTGCGCCTCATAACGGCGCTCGCCGGGATAGAGCACTAGTTCTGCAGCCGGAAGGGCCGCTCACGCCAATTAATACTGCGACTCTCGCTCTCTTTCTCCGGATAAACAAGTGCCACTGCTGTGGCATGCGGGAACGGGGAAAGAGGTCAAAGTTTAAGCGGCAAAGGTGCGGCCGAGTAAGGGCGGAACACGAGCGTATATGCATTAAAACTGTGTATATGACTCTGCGAGAGATGTTCTGCTGGAACACTTTTCCTATTGGCTATTTACCACTCAATGAGAAGGAACGGAGTCAGGGGTGGGAGTGCCGGCGCCATGGCCGCTGGTACCCCCGCGACAAGCCCCTCAAACCTTCCTGCTGGTAATGTCGGTGGTGAAGAAAGTCGGTGGCAGAGCGTCTTCCGCTTCGTGGTTGGGGAACTTGTTCCCCCTAAGGATGATGAGACCACGATCGACCTCGTAGTAGGAGAGAGCTACCCGCCAAATTTAAGCATATTAATAAGCGGAGGAAAAGAAACCAACAGGGATTCCCTTAGTAAGGGCGACTGAACCGGGAAAAGCCCAGCGCATAAACTCGATGTCTTCGGGCACGAGGGGTGTTGCGTTTCAGAGGGTCCAGCACGCCGTCCCATACCGTCTAAGTCAAGCTTGAAAGCGGCCACTGCCCATGGAGGGTGACAGGCCCGTATGGCGGCGCCCGTGAGGGTACAGATGGGACGGTCGGAAAGGGCCTCTCTGTAGAGTCGGGTTGCTTGAAAGTGCAGCCCAAAGCAGGTGGTAAACTCCATCTAAGGCTAAATATGACCACGAGACCGATAGCGAACAAGTACCGTGAGGGAAAGTTGAAAAGAACTTTGAAGAGAGTTCAAGAGTACGTGAAACCGTTAAGAGCCAAACGGGTGGAAACTCGAAGGTCGAACTGAGGATTCAGCTCGTCGGCTGTCGGCTGGGTGGGGGTGTTTATGTAATTGACGACCCAAAATGTTTGGCGCGCCCCCACTCACGCTGGCGTCGGCGAAGCGTATTCGCCTCATGTGGGTCACCATGACCCGTTGCCGGGGACGTCGAGCCCAGTCGGACTGGTACCTCGCGGCGACTCTCCTCTCAGCTCGTCTGGAGACCAGCGCGACAGAGAGGAACCACGGTGTCCTGGCTGCCCTCTGACGGTCGTCGAGAAACTTGCCGCGGCGGCGGCAGTTTTTTGCTTCTCGCGGTGTGCAAAAGGTCGGTGATCCACCCGGCCCGTCTTGAAAACACGGACCAAGGAGTCTAACATGTGTGCAAGTCAATGGGCTCACTAAGCCCAAAGGCGAAATGAAAGTGACGGGCGCCCGGGGCAGCTGTAACAGGCTCTCCGGTGCGTCTTGGGCGATCCTGACCGGCTGCCCTGCCTTCATGCCTTGTGACAAGCGGGTGAGATACTTTCCCCCGTCTCTGGACGTTGCGTGTGGTGGAAGTCGTCAGGGCGATGGTCGAAGTTTAATTTCCCCTCATGGGAGGGGGGGGCGCAGGCCCGGGACTTGCCAAGACGCCGCGGTGCTGTCCGTCCCCGGAAGCGGGCCGTCGGTAAAAGGCGGAGGCGCACCGGGGCAGGCTCGCGGGCAGTCGGCAAGTACCATGAGCATATATGTTGGGACCCGAAAGATGGTGAACTATGCCTGGCCAGGATGAAGCCAGAGGAAACTCTGGTGGAGGTCCGTAGCGATTCTGACGTGCAAATCGATCGTCGGAGCTGGGTATAGGGGCGAAAGACTAATCGAATCATCTAGTAGCTGGTTCCCTCCGAAGTTTCCCTCAGGATAGCTGGAACTCGCAGGGTGAATTTCATCCAGTAAAGCGAATGATTAGAGGTCTTGGGGACGAAACGTCCTCAACCTATTCTCAAACTTTAAATGGGTGAGATGCCGAGCTTGCTTGTAGGGATGAAGCTCCGGCGACTAATCTGAGTATCTAGTGGGCCACTTTTGGTAAGCAGAACTGGCGCTGTGGGATGAACCAAACGTCGAGTTAAGGGGCCTAAATGAATGCTCATTCAGATCCCATTGAAAGGCGTTGGTTGCTATAGACAGCAGGACGGTGGCCATGGAAGTTGGAATCCGCTAAGGGGTGTGTAACAACTCACCTGCCGAAGCAACTAGCCCTTAAAATGGTATGGCGCTCAAGCATTCTCCCGATACTCGACCGCCGG
>NW_024750081.1:0-10517 GCF_018991925.1 Homarus americanus | reverse complement strand
TGGGGTGAGGTGTTGATTATATGTAGAAGTCCTCGTGCTTTATTGGGCTAATGAAATATATATGGATCCTCGTGTTTCGAAGCCGCATTTGTTAAAACGTTGCTTTGATCACGTAAGCGGCATGGGTGGTTCCCATTAGAGGTTCACGGCGCCATAAGCTCGTTAAACAGGCTTTGTGTGAAATATAGTAGAGTCTAGGACTGCTTTTATTGTCCTGGTGGCCCAGAGGTAGCATACCCCGGTCACAATTATAAGATCGTGGCTTCAAATCCTGGTGGGGTGAGGTGTTGATTATATGTAGAAGTCCGCGTGCTTTATTGGGCTAATGAAATATATATGGATCATCGAGTTTCGAAGCCGCATTTAGTAAAACGTTGCTCTGATCACCTAAGCGGGACGGGTGGTCCCTATTAGAGGTTCATGGCGCCATAAGGTCGTTGAACAGGCTTTGTGTGAAATATAGTAGAGTCTAGGACTGCTTTTATTGTCCTGGTTGCCAAGAGGTAGCGTTCCCCGGTGACAATTATAAGATCGTGGTTTCAAATCCTGGTGGGGTGAGGAAGATTATATGTGGAGTTTCGCAGTTTTTATTAAAATGAAATATATATGGATCCTCGTGTTTCCAAGCCGGATTTTGTAAAACCTTTGTCCTGATCACCTAAGCGGCACGGGTGGTCACCTATAGTGGTTCACGGTGCCATAAGCTCGTTGAACAGGCTTTGTGTGAAATATAACAGACTCTAGGACTGCTTATAGTGTCCTGGTGGTCCATAGGTAGCGTTCCTCGGTCACAGTTATAAGATCGTGGGTTCGAATCCTGGTGGGATGAGGTTTTGATTATCTGTAGAAGTCCACGTGCTTTATTGGGCTAATGAAATATATATGGATCCTCGTGTTTTGATGCGGCAGGTGGTAAAACGTTGCTCTGATCACCTAAGCGGCATGGGTTGTCCCCATTAGAGGTTCACGGCGCCATAAGCTCGTTGAACAGGCTTAATGTGAAATATAGCAGAGTTTAGGACTGCTTTTATTTTCCTGGTGGCCCAGAGGTAGCGTTCCCCGGTCACAATTATAAGATCGTGGGTTCAAATCCTGGTGGGGTGAGGTATTGTTTATATGTAGAAGTACGCGTGCTTAATTGGGCTAATGAAATATATATGGATCCTCGTGTTTCGAAGCTGCATTTGGTAAAACATTGCTCTGTTCACCTAAGCGGCACGGGTGGTCCCCATGAGAGGTTCACGGCGCCATAAGCTCGTTGAACAGGCTTTGTGTGAAATATAGCAGAGTCTAGGACTGCTTTTATTATCCTGGTGGCCCAGAGGTAGCGTTCCCCGGTCACAATTATAAGATCATGGGTTCAAATCCTGGTGGGGTGAGTCGTTGATTATATGTAGATGTCCGCGTGCTTTATTGGGCTAATGAAATATATATGGATCCTCGCGGTTTCGCCGGATTTGCAAACGTTGCCTGATCACCCAAGCGCAGGTGGTCCCAGGCGGTTCACGGTGCCATAAGCTTCGAACAGGCTTGTGAAAATATACGAGTTCAGGGACTTTTATAGTCTCCCCAGGGCCAGGTAGCGTTCCCCAGGTCACAATTATAAAGATCGTGTCTGAATCCTGCGGAGTGAGGTGTTGATTATATGTAGAAGTCCGCCTGCACTATTGGGCTAATGAAATATATATGGATCCTTGTGTTTCGAAGCCGGATTTGGTAAAACGTTGCTCTGATCACCTAAGCGGCACGGATGGTTCCCATTAGAGGTTCACGGCGCTATAAGCTCGTTGAACAGGCTTTGTTTGAAATATAGTAGAGTCTAGGACTGCTTTTATTGTCCTGGTGGCCCAGAGGTAGCTTTCGCCGGTCACAATTATAAGATCGTGGGTTCAAATCCTGGTGGGGTGAGGTTCTTGATTATATGTAGAATTCCGCGTGCTTTATTGGGCTAATGAAATATATATGGATCCTCGTGTTTCCAAGCCGGATTTGGTAAAACGTTGTCCTGATCACCTAAGCGGCACGGGTGGTCACCTATAATGGTTCACGGTGCCATAAGCTCGTTGAACAGGCTTTGTGTGAAATATAACAGACTCTAGGACTGCTTATAGTGTCCTGGTGGCCCAAAGGTAGCGTTCCTCGGTCACAGTTATAAGATCGTGGGTTCGAATCCTGGTGGGATGAGGTGTTGATTATCTGTAGAAGTCCGCGTGCTTAATTGGCTAATGAAATATATATGGATCCTCGTGTTTCGAAGCCGGATTTGGTAAAACGTTGCTCTGATCACCTAAGCGGCATGGGTTGTCCCCATTAGAGGTTCACGGCGCCATAAGATCGTTGAACAGGCTTTGTGTGAAATATAGTAGAGTCTAGGACTGCTTTTATTATCCTGGTGGTCCAGAGGTAGCGTTCCCCGGTCACAATTATAAAATCATGGGTTCAAATCCTGGTGGGGTGAGGCGTTGATTATATGTAGAAGTCCGCGTGCTTTATTGGGCTAATGAAATATATATGGATCCTCGTGTTTCCAAGCCGGATTTGGTAAAACGTTGCTCTGATCACCTAAGCGGCACGGGTGGTCCCCTATAGTGGTTCACGGTGCCATAAGCTCTTTTGGAAGAGGCTTTGTAAATATGTAACAGAGTCTAGGACGCTTATAGCAACCGGTGTGGCCCGCAGTAGCGTTCTCGGTCACAATTATGAAGATCAGTTCGAACTTGGTGGGGGTGAGGTGTTGATTATATGTAGAAGTCCGTTGCATTATTGGGCTGAAACATATGATCCTCGTTTCGAAGCCGGATTTGGTAAAACGTTGCTCTGATCACCTAAGCGGCACGGATGGTTCCCATTAGAGGTTCACGGCGCTATAAGCTCGTTGAACAGGCTTTGTGTGAAATATAGGACAGTCTAGGACTGCTTTTATTGTCCTGGTGGCCCAGAGGTAGCGTTCCCCGGTCACAATTATAAGATCGTGGCTTCAAAATCCTGGTGGGGTGAGGCATTGATTATATGTAGAAGTCCACGTGCTTTATTGGGCTAATGAAATATATATGGATCCTCGTGTTTCCAATCCGGATTTGGTAAAACGTTGCTCTGATCAGCTAAGCGGCACGGGTGGTCCCTATTAGAGGTTCATGGCGCCATAAGGTCGTTGAACAGGCTTTGTTTGATATATAGTAGACTCTAGGACTGCTTTTATTGTCCTGGTGGCCCAGAGGTAGCATACCCCGGTCACAATTATAAGATCATGGGTTTGAATCCTGGTGGGGTGAGGTGTTGATTATATGTAGAAGTCCGCGTGCTTTATTGGGAATGAAATATATATGGATCCTCGTGTTTCCAGGCCGGATTTGGTAAAACATTGCTCTGATCACCTAAGCGACACGGGTGGTTCCCTATAGTGGTTCACAGGTCCATAATCTCGTTGAACAGGCTTTGTGTGAAATATAGCAGAGTCTAGGAGTGCTTTTATTGTCCTGGTGGCCCAGAGTTAGCGTTCTCCGGTCACAATTATAAGATCGTGGGTTCAAATCCTGGTGGGGTGAGGTGTTGATTATATGTTGAAGTCCGCGTGCTTTATTAGGCTAATGAAACATATATGGATCCTCGTGTTTCGAAGCCGCATTTAGTAAAACGTTGCTCTGATCATCTAAGCGGCACGGGTGGTCCCCATTAGAGGTTCACGGCGCCATTAGCTCGTTAAACAGGCTTTGTGTGAAATATAGCAGAGTCTAGGACTGCTTTTATTGTCCTGGTGGCCCAGAGGTAGCTTTCCCCGGTCACAATTATAAGATCGTGGGTTCAAATCCTGGTGGGGTGAGGTTCTTGATTATATGTACAATTCCGCGTGCTTTATTGGGCTAATGAAATATATATGGATCCTCGTGTTTTGAAGCCGCATTTGGTAAAACGTTGCTCTGATCACCTAAGCGGCACGGGTGGTCCCCTATAGTGGTTCACAGCGCCATAAGCTCGTTGAACAAGATTTGTGTGAAATATAACAGAGTCTAGGACTGCTTATAGTGTCCTGGTGGCCCATAGGTAGCGTTCCTCAGTCACAATTATAAGATCGTGGGTTCGAATCCTGGTGGAGTGAGGTGTTGATTATATGTAGAAGTCCGCCTGCACTATTGGGCTAATGAAATATATATGGATCCTTGTGTTTCGAAGCCGGATTTGGTAAAACGTTGCTCTGATCACCTAAGCGGCACGGATGGTCACCATTAGAGGTTCACAGCGCCAAAGGCTCGTTGAACAGGCTTTGTGTGAAATATAGCAGAGTCTAGGACTGCTTTTATTTTCCTGGTGGCCCAGAGGTAACGTTCCCCGGTCACAATTATAAGATCGTGGGTTCGAATCCTGGTGGGGTGAGGCGTTGATTATATGTAGAAGTCCGCGTGCTTAATTGGGCTAATGAAATATATATGGATCCTCGTGTTTCCAAGCCGGATTTGGTAAAACGTTGCTCTGATCACCTAAGCGGCACGGGTGGTCCCCTATAGTGGTTCACGGTGCCATAAGCTCTTCGAACAGGCTTTGTGTGAAATATAACAGAGTCTAGGACTTCTTATAGTGTCCTGGTGGCCCATAGGTAGCGTTCCTCGGTCACAATTATAAGATCGTGGGTTCGAATCCTGGTGGGGTGAGGTGTTGATTATATGTAGATGTCCGCGTGCTTTATTGGGCTAATGAAATATATATGGATCCTCATGTTTCGAAGCCGGATTTGGTAAAACGTTGCTCTGATCACCTCAGCGGCACGGATGGTCCCCATTAGGGGTTCACAGCGTCATCAGCTCGTTGAACAGGCTTTGTGTGAAATATAGCAGAGTCTAGGACTGCTTTTATTGTCCTGGTGGCCAATAGGTAGCGTTCCTCGGTCACAATTATAAGATCGTGAGTTCGAATCCTGGTGGAGTGAGGTGTTGATTATATGTAGAAGTCTGCGTGCTTTATTGGGTTAATGAAATATATATGGGTCCTCGTGTTTCGAAGCCGGATTTGGTAAAACGTTGCTCTGATCACCTAAGCGGTAAGGATGGTCCCCATTAGAGGTTCACGGCGCTATAAGCTCGTTGAACAGGCTTTGTGTGAAATATAGGAGAGTCTAGGACTGCTTATAGTGTCTTCGTGGCCCATAGGTAGCGTTCCTCGGTCACAATTATAAGATCGTGGGTTCGAATCCTGTTGGAGTGAGGTGTTGATTATATGTAGAAGTCCGCGTGCTCTATTGGGCTTATGAAATATATAGGGATCCTTGTGTTTCGAAGCCAGATTTGGTAAAACGTTGCTCTGATCACCTAAGCGGCACGGGTGGTCCCCTATAGTGGTTCACAGCGCCATAAGCTCGTTGAACAGGATTTGTGTGAAATATAACAGAGTCTAGGACTGCTTATAGTGTCCTGGTGGCCCCTAGGTAGCGTTCCTCGGTCACAATTATAAGATCGTGGGTTCGAATCCTGGTGGAGTGAGGTGTTGATTATATGCAGAAGACTGCGTGCTCTATTGGGCTAATGAAATATAGATGGATTTGTGTTTCGAAGCCGGATTTGGTAAAACGTTGCTCTGATCACCTAAGCGGCACGGATGGTCCCCATTAGAGGTTCACGGCGCCATAAGCTCGTTGAACAGGCTTTGTGTGAAATATTGCAGAGTCTAGGACTGCTTATATTGTCCTGGTGGCCCAGAGGTAGCGTTCCCCGGTCACAATTAGAAGATCGTGGGTTCGAATCCTGGTGGGGTGAGGTGTTGAGTATATGTAGAAATCCGCGTGCTTTTTTGGGCTAATGAAATATATATGGATCCTCGTGTTTCGAAGCAGCATTTGGTAAAACGTTGCTCTGATCACCTAAGCGGCACGGGTGGTCCCCATGAGAGGTTCACGGCGCCATAAGCTCGTTGAACAGGCTTTGTGTGAAATATAGCAGTGTCTAGGACTGCTTTGATTGTCCTGGTGGCCCAGACGTAACGTTCCCAGGTCAAAATTATAAGATCGTGGCTTCAAATCCTGGTGGGGTGAGGCGTTGATTATATGTAGAAGTCCGCGTGCTTTATTGGGCAAATGAAATATATATGGATCCTCGTGTTTTGAAGCCGCATTTGGTAAAACGTTGCTCTGATCACCTAAGCGGCATGGGTGGTCCCCATTAGAGGTTCACCGCGCCATAAGCTCGTTGAACAGGCTTTGTGTGAAATATAACAGTGTCTATGAAAGCTTTTATTGTCCTGGTGGCCCAGACGTAGCGTTCCCAGGTCAAAATTATAAGATCGTGGCTTCAAATCCTGGTGGGGTGAGGCGTTGATTATATGTAGAAGTCCGCGTGCTTTATTGGGCTAATGAAATATATATGGATCCTCGTGTTTTGAAGCCGCATTTGATAAAACGTTGCTCTGATCGCCTGAGCGGCACGGGTGGTCCCCTATAGTGGTTCACAGCGCCATAAGCTCGTTGAACAGGATTTGTGAAATATAGTAGTTTCTAGGACTGCTTTAGTGTCCTGATGGGGTCTAGAGGTAGCGTTCCCCAGTTACACTATTATAAGATCGTGGTTCAAATCCTGGTGGGGTGAGGTGTTGATTATATGTAGAAGTCCGCGTGCTTTATTGGGCTAATGAAATATATATGGATCCTTGTGTTTCGAAGCCGCATTTGGTAAAACGTTGCTCTGATCACCTAAGCGGCATGGGTGGTCCCCATTAGAGGTTCACGGCGCCATAAGCTCGTTAAACAGGCTTTTTGTGAAATATAGCAGAGTCTAGGACTGCTTTTATTGTCCTGGTGGCCCACAGGTAACGTTCCCCAGTCACAATTATAAGTTCGTGGGTTCAAATCCTGGTGGGGTGAGGTGTTGATTATATGTTGAAGTCCGCGTGCTTTCTTGGGCTAATGAAACATATATGGATCCTCGTGTTTCGAAGCCGCATTTGGTAAAACGTTGCTCTGATCACCTAAGCGGCACGGGTGGTCCCCATTAGAGGTTCACGGCGCGCAAGCCTGCCGGAACAGCCGGTAGATATATAGCAGAGTCTAGGACTGCTTTTTATTGTCCTGGTGGCCCATAGGCAGTGCCCTCAGTCACAATTATAAGATCGTGGTTCGAACTTCAGATAGTGTTGATTATATGTAGAAGTCCCATTTTGCACTATTGGGCCATTGAAATATATATGATCCTCGTGTTTCGAAGTCAGCATTTGGTAAAACGTTGCTCGATCACCCAAGGGCACGGGTGGTCACCTATAGTGGTTCACGGTGCCATAAGCTCGTTGAACAGGCTTTGTGTGAAATATAACAGAGTCTTGGACTGCTTATAGTGTCCTGGTGGCCCATAGGTAGCGTTCCTCAGTCACAGTTATAAGATCGTGGGTTCGAATCCTGGTGAGATGAGGTGTTGATTATATGTAGAAGTCTGCGTGCTTAATTGGGCTAATGAAATATATATGGATCCTCGTGTTTCGAAGCCGGATTTGGTAAAACGTTGCTCTGATCACCTAAGCGGCAAGGATGGTCCCCATTAGAGGTTCACAGCGCTATGTTTGCTGAATATGTTTTGTGTGAAGACAGAGTTCAGACTGCTTATAGTGTCCCAGGCTCCATAGGTAAAGGCTCCTCGGTCACAATTATAAAGATCGTGGGTTCGAATCCTGGTGGAGGAGGTGTTGATTATATGTTGAAGTCCGGCAGGCGACAAGGCCAGCTAAAATATATGATCCTCGTGTTTTAAAGCCGCATTGCAAACGCGTTTGATCATCTGCCATCGGTATCCCTTTATTAGAGGCCCACGGCGCCATTAGCTCGTTAAACAGGCTTGTGAGAACATAGGTACCAGGACTACTTTATTGTCCTGGTGGCCCAGAGGTAGCGTTCCCCGGGCTCAATTATAAGATCGTGGGTTGAAATCCTGGTGGGGTGAGGTGTTGATTATATGTAGAATTCCGCGTGCTTTATTGGGCTAATGAAACATATATGGATCCTCGTGTTTCGAAGCCGCATTTGGTAAAACGTTGCTCTGATCATCTAAGCGGCACGGGTGGTCCCCATGAGAGGTTCACGGCGCTATAAGCTCGTTGAACAGGCTTTGTGTGAAATATAGGAGAGTCTAGGACTGCTTTTATTGTCCTGGTGGCCCAGAGGTAGCGTTCCCCGGTCACAATTATAAGATCGTGGCTTCAAAACCTCGTGGGGTGAGGCGTTGATTATATGTAGAAGTCCGAGTGCTTTATTGGGTTAATGAAATATATATGGATCCTCGTGTTTCCAAGCCGGATCTGGCAAAACTTTGCTCTGATCACCCAAGCGGCACGGGTGGTCACCTATAGTGGTTCACGGTGCCATAAGCTCGTTGAACAGGATTTGTGTGAAATATAACAGAGTCTAGGACTGCTTATAGTGTCCTGGTGGCCCAGAGGTAACGATCCGTGGTCATAATTAGAAGATCGTGGGTTCGAATCCTGGTGGGGTGAGGTATTGCTTATATGTAGAAGTCCGCGTGCTTTATTGGGCTAATGAAATATATATGGATCCTCGTGTTTCCAAGCCGGATTTGGTAAAACGTTGCTCTGATCACATAAGCGGCACGGGTGGTCCCCATTAGAGGTTCATGGCGCCATAGGGTCGTTGAACAGGATTTTTTTGATATATAGTAGAGTCTAGGACTTCTTTTATTGTCCTGGTGGCCCAGAGGTAGCATACCCCGGTCACAATTATAAGATCGTGGGTTTGAATCCTGTTGGGGTGAGGTGTTGATTATATGTAGAAGTCCGAGTGCTTTATTGGGTTAATGAAATATATATGGATCCTCGTGTTTCCAAGCCGGATCTGGTAAAACTTTGCTCTGATGACCCAAGCGGCACGGGTGGTCCCCATTAGAGGTTCATGGCGCCATAAGGTAGTTGAACAGGCTTTGTGTGAAATATAGTAGAGTCTAGGACTGCTTTTAGTGTCCTGATGGCCCAGAGGTGGCGTTCCGGTCACAATTATACGATCGTGGGTTCAAATCCTGGTGGGGTGATGTGTTGATTATATGTAGATGTCCGCGTGCTTTATTGGGTAATGAAATATATATGGATCCTCGTGTTTCCAGGCCGGATTTGGTAAAACTTTGCTCTGATCACCTAAGCGACACGGGTGGTTCCCTATAGTGGTTCACAGTGCCATAAACTCGTTGAACAGGCTTTGTGTGAAATATAGCAGAGTCTAGGAGTGCTTTTATTGTCCTGGTGGCCCAGAGGTAGCGTTCCCCGGTCACAATTATAAGATCGTGGGTTCAAATCCTGGTGGGGTGAGGTGTTACTATATGAAGTCCGAGTGCTTTATTGGGTTAATGAAATATATATGGATCCTCGTGTTTCCAAGCCGGATCTGGTAAAACGTTGCTCTGATCACCTAAGCGGCACGGGTGGTCCCTAATAGTGGTTCACGGTGACATAAGCTCGTTGAACAGGCTTTATGTGAAATATAACAGAGTCTAGGACTGCTTATAGTGTCCTGGTGGCCCATAGGTAGCGTTCCTCGGTCACAATTATAAGATCGTGGGTTCGAATCCTAGTGGGGTGAGGTGATGATTATATGTAGAAGTGTGCGTGCTTTATTGGGCTAATGAAATATATATGGATCCTCGTGTATCGAAGCCAGATTTGGTAAAACGTTGCTTTGATCACCTAAGCGGCATGGATGGTCCCTATTAGAGGTTCACTGCGCCATAAGCTCGTTGAACAGGCTTTGTGTGAAATATAGCAGAGTCTAGGACTGCTTTTATTGTCCTGGTGGCCCAGAGGTATCGTTCTCCGGTCACAATTAGAAGATCGTGGGTTCGAATCCTGTGTGAGGTGTTCATTGTATGTAGAAGTCCGCGTGCTTTATTGGCCTAATGAACATATATGGATCCTCGCATTTGGTAAACGTTGCTCTGATCACCCGCAGCACGGGGTGGTCCCCATTAGATTGCCATATGTTGAACAGGCTGGTGTGAAATATAGCAGAGTCTAGGACTGCTTTTATTGTCCTGGTGGCCCAGAGGTAGCATACCCCGGTCACAATTATAAGATCGTGGGTTTCAATCCTGGTGGGGTGAGGTGTTGATTACATGTAGAAGTCCGAGTGCTTTATTGGGTTAATGAAATATATATGGATCCTCGTGTATCGAAGCCGGATTTGGTAAAACGTTGCTTTGATCACCTAAGCGGCACGGATGGTCCCTATTAGAGGTTCACAGCGCCATAAGCTCGTTGAACAGGCTTTGTGTGAAATATAGCAGAGTCTAGGACTGCTTTTATTGTCCTGGTGGCCCAGAGGTATCGTTCCCCGGTCACAATTAGAAGATCGTGGGTTCGAATCCTGGTGGGGTGAGGTGTTGAGTATATGTAGAAGTCCGCGTGCTTCATTGGGCTAATGAAATATATATGGATTCTCGTGTTTTGAAGCCGCATTTGGTAAAACGTTGCTCTGATCTCCTAAGCAGCACGGGTGGTCCCCATTAGAGGTTCATGGCGCCATAAGTTCGTTGAACAGGCTTTGTGTG
>NW_024750080.1:0-11651 GCF_018991925.1 Homarus americanus | reverse complement strand
CCTTGGACAGCCTTTCACCGCCAACTCCTCTTCTAGACGAGACACCACATACTATTGGGTTCCCTACCCTATCACTAATCCTCCCTAATGCCTCCCTATACCTGCTGAAAAGTTCCTCACTCCTAACCTTTCCTATGTCGTTGCCTCCTACTCTAAGACACACTACCGGATTGGTACTTCCCCTGACAAGACTCTATCTATCCTCTCAGCTACATGCCCTATCCCAGCCACAGGAGAACACACCTAAGTCCTACGTTTCCTATCTCTTGCACAAAAAGTCTAATCTAAGAACCTCACCTAATGTCTACATTATTAATATAATGAGCACAACAGGGAGGAAAGGTTATCCTGTAGGCAATTGTACATAGTTACAATTCTCTCTCTCTCTCTCTCTCTCTCTCTGTGCCCTATTGGACATAGGAACATTAATAGTAGCAGACAAGTCAGAGGAAGAGAGACCAGTTCTGATCACTGTGGATTTACAACGTGAACTGGATGATGTAAGGAGGGAGAGAGATGTTCCTCTCACTGAGAAAAAAAAAAGGATGGGAGGAGAGGATTTATTTGCAAGACCAAAGAGAAAATACTTTTATCAAGGCTACTGCTGCGACTAATGATGTTTTTAGTAGTTTTTTTTCTCTTCCCAAGTGATTTTGTTCTCAACTGGTGTCCCTGTAATATACTGGTCTGAGGAGGATATCAGTCGAGTACTGACCTTTCGCAGCTTAAGCCCGAAAGCTTATCACTACTTGCCTGATAGAAGTCAATTTCGTTTCCCATCTATCAGTACACTGCATCGTTGGATTTTCAGCTCAATGTGGAACCAGGTGTGTTGCATGCACTTCTGCAACTGTTGTACCATAAATGTGAGTCTATGGATGACTGTAAACGTCTACGTGTTTAATCTTTTGATGAAACAAGTGTCAGTGAAGGTAACACTTGTCTTGTGAGGTCATAATTCCTGTCACATCACTCACACCTGGAGGCAAAGGCAGCACCTGTGATCACCTGCTCTAACTGCCCCACCCCCCCCCACCACCCATAATCTGATAATCTGTTGTCAGTGGCTGTAACACTTATCATATGAAGTCATAACTCCTGTCACCTCATGTCTACATTATTAGTATAATGGACAAACAGGGAGGAAAAGAACTCCTGTAGGCAACTGTATATATAGTCATCATTACCCTATCTTATGCTGCAGTTATTTAAATACAAGACTATAACTGAAATACATTGTTTTTCTTTTAACCTTTCCTTCTGTGTATCACCCACCACACTGACTGGTGTCCTTAGCTAAAGTTATATGCAAGATTAAACTCTCTATTAGTATTATTTTCTATGTGAGATACTGAGATAACAAAGTACAGTATATAGAACCATAAAATGTTCTGTTTATAAGAGGTAGGCGAGGAAGTCTGCCTGCTGACGTCAGCAAAGCTCCACCCACCTTGGCCTAGGCTAGCCTAGTCTAACCTGACCTAACCTAACCTTACCTAACCTTGTGTAAAACAAGTCTAGCCTAGCCTAGCCTAGCCTAGCCTAGCCTAACCTGACCTTATCTAACCAAAACTAACCTAACCTTGATCTGATCTGATCTGATCTAATATAGTGATTAGTTTTAATCAGATTGTTATACGTCTTTTTGATCAGTCTAAGTTTCTTTCATCTTACTCTTCATTTTTTTCTCTGTTGTTCATCTTTGTTATATTGTTTTCTTTATGCTTTCTTTTCTTTCCCTCCTCCTCCTCCTCTTCTTATTCCTCTATTGTTCTTTAAGAAATCAGGATAACTGTTAAGATTTGTTGACCAATTTTCTCTACATTTTCATTAAGAGATTACTTATTAAAACAACATTATCTGTATTTATATTATCTGAAGAGGAGTCCCGGCCACAACAAACGCCCCCCCACACTAACATAATGAAACACTCCAGTAAATTATGTAAATATTCAAAAGGATTTGGATTTAATTGTACTGTAGTTTGTTTAATTTTAGGAACATTTCATTAGTGTTAACGGGAGGCAGGTAATGGCTATTATTAAAAAGCTTCCCTTATAATGACTACGGTCCCTCCAGCCAGACTTATACTAGCGTCTAAAGCCAAGGTGTGGTAGAGTCAAGGTTACCCACTGAAAAGTTTATTTGGATAAGTTCGGTGTGATTCTATTAGGCTTGGCTCCATTAGGCGGTGTAAGGTTACCTGGAGTGGATGATTATGTGTTGGGTGGGGCGGAGAGGAGTCACACCAGGTTAGTTAGACTCCAGTTAGTGTGTATTTTATCCCTTTAACTCTCAAAGGAAAATTAAATAGATTAGTTGTTTTATAAGATAATTATTTAATTTTAATTCATTGGTTTATACTTTCATGATGTTACGTAAGTCTATAAATTCACTTAATTATTTTAATGGCAGGATAATAAAAAGATACCTGCTGTAATTACCGTGTTGGAAACTACAATTAGACAACCAAAACAGCATCATCGGCCATTACAGAGCGTTATTTTGTATAATGTAAGCACTTAAGTCAGTGGCCTAAAGCCTCAGGGCTGCCGTGTGAGGTGGTTCAGTCACGATACAAACATTACCAACATGTTTATCTTCACCAGGTGGGCTTAATATGACCAGGTGATGCCTTACTAACTCTTGGATTATTATTGTTGTTTAGTGAATTTGTATGAAGCTGCAAGATCATCTTACACCTCTTGGAGAAAATTGGGTAAAAAAAATTTTTCATCCCAATTTCCCCAATTGGTAGATATTTTTTTTTTTTTGGTATTTTGGTATTCTTTAACCTACCTTACCTGACCTCACCTGACCTAACCTGAAAATAATCCTAGTGATAATGGTAAAAAAATGCCAAATACCTATTGGAATAAAAACGAATATTAACCGATATTTTTGTATTATGGAGAAAACAAAATCTTCAAAAAAGTACAAAAGTTAAAAACATAAATCAATATTTATAACAACTCCTCCAGGTATCTTTTGTTAGTTTCACCTTCAGTGTCCTCATGACTGTCCTTGTCATTTTACTATTGTTTGTCTTCCTGTATCTTGGATGTTCTCTATGTCACAGTTTGTGTTTGTTCTTTATTGTACTTCGTCACTGTCCATGTTTTACTGCATTATATTTCTTTGTTGTGATAAAATAGTTCCAAGACCTTCAGTTATAAACAATAATCACATGAAAGTCTTTGACAACAACTTAAATTATTCCATATTTTCGTTACTTAGATCCATTGAATTCTTGTGTCCGTGTCCGTGACAATGATAATGAAAGGACTTATATTGAGTAGTCTCTCAGGTTTTCATTCGACTGTAAACATACAGTAAACATACAAAGCTGTAGTGAGACTGCTGGAGTTATGCTGCATCATATTAATGCAGCATGCAGCATATGCGACCTCCTCTCCCTCCCTCCCCGACATGACAGCATAATGCAGCTCCCTCTACCTCCCTCCCCAGCATGACAACATAATGCAACTCCCTCTCCCTCTCCCCCCAGCATGACAGGATAATGCAGTTCCCTCTCCATCCCTCCCCAGCATGACAGCATAATGCAGCTCCCTCTCCCTCTCTCCCCAGCATGACAGCATAATGCAGCTCCCTCTCCCTCCATCCCCAGCTTGACAGCATAATGCAGTTCCCTCTCCCTCCTTCCCGAGCATGACAGCATAATGCAGCTTCCTCATCCCTCCTTTCTCCAGCATGACAGCATACAGCGCCCCTCCTCCCTCCCCAGCATGACAGCATAAATGCAGCCCTCTCCTCCTCCCCAGCATGACAGCATAATGCAGCCCCTCTCCATCCCTCCCCCAGCATGACAGCATAATGCACCCTCTCCTCTCTCCCCAGCATGACAGCAGCTCCCTCCATCCCTCCCCAGCATGACAGCATAATGCAGCCCTCTCCCTCTCTCTCCCCAGCATGACAGATAACAGCTCCCCTCTCCTCCCTCTTCCCAGCATGACAGCATAATGCAGCTCCCTCTCCCTCCCTCCCCCAGCATGACAGCATAATGCAGCTCCCTCTCCCGCCCTCCCCAGCATGACAGCATAATGCAGCTCCCTCTCCATCCCTCCCCAGCATGACAGCATAATGCAGCTCCCTCTCCCTCTCTCCCCAGCATGACAGCATAATGAAGCTCCCTCTCCCTCCATCCCCAGCTTGACAGCATAATGCAGTTCCCTCTCCCTCCTTCCCGAGCATGACAGCATAATGCAGCTCCCTCTCCCTCCCTTCCCAGCATGACAGCATAATGCAGCTTCCTCTCCTCCTTCCCAGCATGACATCATAATGCAGCTCCTCCTCCCCAGCATGACAGCAGGACTGCAGCCTCCCTCCCTCCTCCCCAGCATGACAGCATAATGCAGCTCCCTCTCCCTCTCTCCCCAGCATGACAGCATAATGCAGCTCCCTCTCCATCCCTCCCCAGCATGACAGCATAATGCAGCTCCCTCTCCCTCTCTCCCCAGCATGACAGCATAATGCAGCTCCCTCTCCCTCCCTTCCCAGCATGACAGCATAATGCAGCTCCCTCTCCCTCCCTCCCTCCTCAGCATGACAGTATAATGCAGCTCCCTCTCCCTCCCTTCCTAGCATGACATCATAATGCAGCTCCCTCTCCCTCCCTCCCCTGCATGACAGCATAATGCAGCTCCTTCTCCCTCCCTCCCCAGCATGACAGCACCCTGAAGTTCCTTAATGTGTTGGGCTCCAGACTTATTGAAACTACCAGAGACTCCAGGGCATCGATCTACTATTTACAAGACAACCAATTGGGAGATGATGGTAAGGGAAGGCGAAAGACATCAGGTAGATTTTTACAGAACTTAATTTGGTTGGGACACAAAGACAGGCTGGAAGGGTGAGGTATGAGGATCTGGTAGGGTGGAATATGAGGGACTGGAATGGTAGGGTATGAGGGATTAACAGGGTAGGGTATGAGGGACTAACAGGGTAGGGTATGAGGAACTAGAAGGGTAGGGTATGAGGACTGGCAGGGTGGGGCATAAGAGACTAACAAAACAGGGTAGAAGGGTGTGACAATCTCCTCTTCTACACTAATCACGCCACACGTTCTCCTTAAGTCATCAAAAAATATACATTTGTCATGGTGTTCAAAAATTCCTCTTTTACCAACACAAGCTCTCGTTCTTGTAGCCATTGTGATTTAGGCTGAGGGGATAGAGAGATATAGTGAAAGAAGTAGGAACAGATAAAGAGAATGACAGACATAGATATGAGGATATAATAATTGTGGAAGGGGAAGGAAAGAAGAGGTGGAGATAGTGGTAGAGGAAGCAGGGAAGGAGAGTAGGGGAGAGAGAGTGATGATATATTAAGGTTAATAGAGACAAGGGGGGATAGGATAGGTAAAGAGGATACGACAGGGCAGATTTAATCTAATTTCATGGGTAAGAGATGGCAGGAAACCTAGTGAGTGAGTGAGTGGGACAACCATTGATCGTGATCACGCCCCAGTCCACAAGATCGTACACACAAGATAGTCAAAGGAACAGAGGGAACATATTCGGCTTGTTGTCGAACACTTGAATCAAAGGAGCAATAAGTTATTACTGAGTCACTGCACGTTGACTACATATTATAGTGTTTGTAAAGATCTTTCTTGTTACACTGGTCGAGAAGATCAGATAGCGACCGTACGTGAGCTGTGGCCCATATCTACAGAACCTCGACCATATTAGTTGGTAAAATTGTCTTCGTTTTCTTTGGTGAGTGATCGTGTATTTCCAGATGTAATAACTGAAATGTGTTCAGTGTCTCCAGCAGGACCCGGCTGTACTCTCTTATTGCTGGGACCTCTATCAATCTGCCTACACGAATATCAATAAGACCCGTTTCAACTTCTCTACAAACTTTAAGAGCGTTCGGTCGAGGAGTTCAGGTACGAAAAAAGTATGTTAAGTGAGAATAAATTAACACGAGGCCAGTCAGTGTGTCAAAACAAGGTCGGGCCCACATCAACTGGCAATATAATCACATAAGGCGGATCATGACGATAACACATTTGTGCTTATTGTTTCATCAAAGTACTTAGGCAACATGTTAAATCTATTGTTTGTGTGAAAGTAAAAGGAGAAGCTGTACAGGTTGATCCACAGTTCCTGTTTCAACATCTAACAAAAGCATCAGGGAGAGTGTAAGGCAGGTGAGTAGTGTAACCACCCACTGTACTCTCAAGGGTCTGGCCTAAGAAACACCTTATGGACTATGAGCTGTACACTGCTGCATCACATTAACCACTAGGAGTTGTAAACAAACACTCCAAAAGTGCCTTTATGGAGGAGACCGATGAATTTCAAAATGAACACTGTGACTCCTGTTGTCTCGGTAGGGTCGTCAAAATCCTTTGTCTGTTGTGTCATATCGTCTAACACAAAATCGTAAACATACTGTTTGGAGCGTATCTACATCTTACAGCATGATGACACTAAATGGCCGCCTTAAAATGTTATTCTCAAAGACTTAATTATCCAATGAAAAAATTCACCCACTAAAATTTAAGATCACGTTGAAGATAAACTCATTAAAGTTTCATACTGTACTATAATGGAAATTAAAGTTCACTCACTCGCACTCTTGGGCAGAAATTATAATTTAAGTTCTCATTTTAGAACAGTCTTGGCTGTTTTTAGGTCCTGCTATGGTTATTGTCTGAGTCATAATCAACCTCACTTGGCATCTTCTATTTCATTTTGGCGCATTTCATGTTGGTGTATTTCATGTTGGTGTATTTCATGTTGGTGTATTTCATGTTGGTGATCACCTGCCACCCACCAGAGACTTGGGAAGGTTAGAAATAGTGTCATCTCTGTGTTTTATGACGTCTTCGAGGTTTATATCTTCACCTCACCTCCTGAACCACATCCTCAAGACGGACCATTTCTTACCCCTGGTCGTCTTCTTAGCTAATCAGGCTTTTTTAATTCTTCTCTCACAGCGCTGCGCCCCCTGGCGAGAAACTCTCCCTCATTTCTTGTAACTTTTAGAGAAGGAAAGTTTATTCTCAACTGGTTGTACAGATGAAGCGTCACAACTTCTCGATATCTTTGCTTTGTGATTATAATACCAACGTGTCTGAGTCGTGTACGTATTTGTTTATAAACTTAATGGAATAATATTTACCCAAGTTTAAGAGGCACTAAAGACATTATAAGGGCTGGATATTTCAAATTATCTGCATCTCTTGAATCACTTGAATCAGGAGTGAGAAAATGAAATTAAAACAAAAAAGAATTGTAAGTGAATGAAATATCGAAATCCTTGAAAAAACTAAATTTCTTAAAACAGTAATGGACTAAGACAGCAGTGGAAGGTAAGGAGATTGGTGGAAAAGAAAGGAGAAGACCGAAGGAGGAAGGTAAAAGGAGGGAAGATGGAGGGGTAAAATAAAGGGGAAAGGAAGATGAAGGGGGAAGAAATGAATGGGGGAGATGGAAGGGAGGAAGAAGGGAGGGAAGATGAAGGGGTAAGATGGAGGAGAAAGACGATGGTGAGAAGAAGATGAAGGAGAAGATGAAAGGTGGAAGATGAAAGGCAGGAAGCGACAGTGCAAAATAGATCGGCAAGAGACACAGTTGTACCAGAGGTGGTAAAAATATACACCAGGAAGGAATCAGGTGTGGCAATGTAATACACTCTCTCTCTCTCTCTCTCTCTCTCTCTCTCTCCATATTATGTTGCTCAGATTTCTCTCTCTTTTTCTAAAAATACAAAACTCAACTCAATAAAGGCAACACATGTACTGTACTATGACTGCCAGTGTATTATAGCATCAACATTATTATATAAGAGTATATATTATACTTAAGCCCCCCCCCCTCCAGGTATCGCCGGGATGGTTAATCTTCAGGTGGGATACGCTGGGCGGCGAGGGGAGTGACAATCTACCTGTGTCATTAAGGTCTCTGTTACCTTTTCCTGGGGCGACACTTCAGGTGAGTTATTATATAAAAAAGAGACTCACTCTATACAATACATGAAAAAATAACACCACCATTTAACTTACATAAATTAACACACAATACAGTACTGAATGCCTAACTAGCTTAGCTCCCCCCACCCCAGCCTCCCTTGAGCGAGCAGGAGCGTGCTGTGTATGGCCACCACCCCAACCAATCACCTCGACTCAGCTAGGTGGACAGCCCACCTGCTATTACTCCCTACTACTTTACTTCCTGTTTCTATTCTTTCCTTCTCTCTTTCCTCTCCTCTCTCATGGCAAAGTCATTTCCCACTTTACTTCATCATCGTTACTCAGTAAGACAGCAGTAGACCACGACGCTTAACACTGTACCTGCCTGACTCTGGTGTTACCTGTACTGTGTTAATTGGCTTGAAGAACATACAACTCTAAAACGTGATATGAATTGTTAATTTTCATAGGAAGATGAACTAGACAAAAAACGACCTTTATAACTAAATGTCAGACCAAATACTGTCAAGAGGTGTGAACAGCTTCCATATGGAGAGGAGAGGATCTTTAATTGAAGTGATAAATTCAGACAGTGACTTTGAACACCTTCAAAGAGATCTAGATACCTTATATGAGTGGTCAGTAGACTGGCAAATGAATTTTAATACTGATAAATGCAAGGTACTACAGATAGGGAAGACGAATACAAACGTTAAGTATAAACTAGGTAACACGGAAATAGAAAACTCAGTTTGTGAAAAAGATCTAGGTGTATTTGTTAGCAATGACTTGAAACCTAGAAAACAATGTATTAGCGTTCGCAACAAGGCAAACAGGATTCTTGGCTTCATCTAGGTCTGTGAGTAACAGAACTGCTGACGTTATCTTGAAACTTTACCTAGCATTAGTGAGGCCACACATGGATTATGCGGTTCAGTTCTGGTGTCCTTATTATAGAATGGACATAGATTCTTTGGAGAGAGTACAAAGAAGAATGACAAAAATGATCCATAATATTAGAAACCTTCCATATGAAGAAAGACTGAAAAGCTTAGGCTTACATTCATTAGAGAGGCGAGAGTTAGGGGGAGATATGATAGAGGTGTACAAGTGGGTAAGGAGATTAACAAGGGTAAATGGAAGATGTCTCAGCTCAGTAATAACGAAATAACTAGAACAAATGGCCTTTAAATTAGATAAATTCCGATTCAGAAAGGATATAGGCAAGCACTGGTTTGCAATAGAGTTGTGGATACGTGGAATAGGCCACTGAAAGTGCTATAGTAGGATCGGGATGGTGAAAGGGATCTGGGCCAGTCGGCCTCCTGCAGTATCCCACATTCTTATGTTCTTATAATGTGTCACTTCACGCAATAACTCTGTGGGTGGACACATCGACAACACAAGAGTGACCGACATATAAACACTTCCGAGACAACGATAACTAATGACTTTTTTTGTTTGTCCTTTCAGAACAAAGTTCACTCCTGGGATTATCTCTCATAAACGAAGCATCAAGCACAAGCACCACACACCTGTATAGGCCTTCAGTATCGTCAACCAGCAACTGTCTATATGATAATAGTCCAGACAAAACCTTGCTTTTACTTTAACCCGGAAATAAACATCGACAGGTTTATTATAAATAATTATGACGACAGTAAGTTTTCAAGGTTCAAGTGTCCTTATTTCCTGCCAATGGTTCCAGGAAAACCTTAAAACTTACAATTAATAAATAATTAAAGATTTTTGTTTCTTGTATCTATATATATATAAAACAAAGAAGTATGTATTTTTGTTTGTGTGTGTGTTTGTGTGTCCGCACGAGAATCTCGGAAACTACTATACCGATCTGTAGTGATGATGGATGGTGTTATATGTAGTGATGATGGATGGTGTTATATGTAGTGATGATGGATCATGTTATATGTAGTGATGATGGATGGTGTTATATGTAGTGATGATGGATGATGTTATATGTAGTGATGATGGATGGTGTTATATGTAGTGATGATGGATGATGTTATATGTAGTGATGATGGATGATGCTATATGTAGTGATGATGGGTGGTGTTATATGCAGTGATGATGGATGATGTTATATGTAGTGATGATGGGCGGTGTTATATGTAGTGATGATCTATCTTCTATCGATATAAAACAAAGAAGTATGTCTGTTTGTGTGTGTGTGTGTGTGTTTGCTTGTGTGTCCGCACGAGAATCTCGAAAACTACTCTACCGATCTGTAGTGATGATGGATGATGTTATATGTAGTGATGATAGATGGTGTTATATGTAGTGATGATGAATGGTGTTATATGTAGTGATGATGGATGATGTTATATGTGTTATAAGTGTTTAAATAACATGGTAGATATTACTGAGCCTTCATCAGGGTTGGTGCCTCCCTCCAGGTTCCCAGAGGTACAACTATTGGTGACATTTTCTTATTCGATGGCAGCAGTTGAGTTAGATTCATTGGTTGGGAGGTACAGACAGAGTGTAAGTAGCTGTGGAAGTTTCGCGCTCCCTGATGTCGCCCAAATTGTCATAATTGAAGGTAACTGACTTGGCAACGGTAGTGCGTACGTTGGTCTTCTTAAGGATAGAGGCGGGTTGCTGGTCGGCAACATTGGATAGAACAATGAACTCAGCAGCTTGGCGGTCAAGGTTGTTCAAGGTACCATGGGCACTGTAGTAGTTAACTTCCAGCTTGTTAGTTGATTTTCGGCTGCGGCCAATGCTGTCACCATCCAATCGTCCAACAGCCTTATCACAGGAGGCTTCGTCAAAGTATCGGATGTATGCGAAGCCATAGTGTTCATTTTTGTTGTCTTTTGCGGGCATCACAAATAGGTCAATCTGTCCACATTCCTCAAACAATGGTCGAATCTGCTTAGGGGCCACACCAGGGTAGATGTTTGTTGCAACCACCACAAAGCTGGTGTCGAAGTCTACAACGAAATCCTTGCAAGCCTTCACCTCCACCTCAAACACCTTCGATACAGTGCGTCGGAACACCATTGTGATGTACTGACACTAACAGCTCTCTCACTGAGGTCAAATCAAAATTTGACCATACAGAAAGAATTACGGTTTAATAAGGTTGGAATTTAAAGAAATTGACAACAAAATGAAGCACTGTTTATCACTATAGTGTTGAGGACTGGTGTTTGTAGAGATGATGGATGGTGTTATAATATGTAGTGATGATGGATGGTGTTATATGTAGTGATGAAGGATGGCGTTATATGTAGTAATGATGGATGGTGTTATATGTAGTGATGATAGGAGGGTAATATATGTAGTGATGATGGATGGTGTTATATATAGTGATGATGCATGATGATATATGTAGTGATGATGGTTGGTGTTATATGTAGTGATGCTGGATGGTGTTATATGTAGTGATGATGGATAGAGTTATATGTAGTGATGATGGATGATGTTATATGTAGTGATGATGGGTGGTGTTATATGTAGTGATGTTGGATGGTGTTATATGCAGTGATGATGGATGATATTATCTGTAGTGATGATAGGATGGTTCTATATGTAGTGATGGATGGTGTTATATGTAGTGATGATGGATGATGTTATATGTAGTGATGATAGGATGGTTTTATATGTAGTGGTGATGGATGGTGTTATATGTAGTGATGATGCATGATGTTATATGTAGTGATGATGGTTGGTATATGTAGTGATG
>NW_024750079.1:0-13085 GCF_018991925.1 Homarus americanus | reverse complement strand
GGTGAGGTCTTATAAGGCGGGGGTAGGCGTGGGTTGATAGTTGACCCCCGCTACGTCAGGCGGCGCTGGAGGTGCAGGCTGGGTAATTCAAAGAGGGTCGGCTACTCAGCGACAAACGGCGTTTGTAGGGGAGGAATCCACTACACCAGTATCAACAGAAACAGAATGGTCCCTAAAGATATAGAAGTTCAAGAGTTTAGTGAGGAGGTTTGGGACTCCACAAATAGATCTCTTTGCCTCACAAAATGTTGCCCAAAGTGGTTCACAAACTCAGATCCTTCTTAATTGCACCATATTGGATCCTACAACCATGGTGTCTCGATCTGTTGGACTGGTGCCTGCATCCACTACAATTGCAACAGGGATATATAGAACAGGTACTGCACCCTCAGTTCGAGATATCCTTGGCACTTCACGCTTGCAGTTTCTCGAAAGATGTTTAAATAGATTGTTGGGTAATTCCAATATCGTTAACCAAGTGATAGCAGGTCATAGGCCCCAAACTTCTATGCAATATGAGAAAGCTTTGAAACTTTTTCAACAATTTATCAGGTTAGCGACTCCAATCACATTGTCGGACACAGTGGTGTTAGAATTTTTAGATTTTCTGTTCAGAGTTAAAGGCCTTCAAGGATCAACAATTGCATCTTATAAATCAGCATTGGTTGACCCTCTGGCATTGAGTTTTAATATTACTTTGAACCCAAGAATTTATCAAATGCTCAGATCATCCTTAGAGAATCCCACCTTGGTCTCTAGATAAAGTTATTAAATTTTTTAAAGGGGCCTAATTACGATATAAATCTGCATTATTTAAAGAATATAGTTTGCATTTTTTATTAACTTTATTGTTTGGGGGGAAAAGAGGGTAAAAAGTCAGGCAAAAGATATGAAAAGGTCAGACTTTGAAACGTATCTCACTCTTATTACTTTACAGTATTTTAAAGGTAATCAATGATTCACAACACGATGATTTACCTTACACTGCATTATTGGAGGACACATTACTGTCGTTATTCGAGGCTTTATTGTACAGGGTACTGTATCTGTGCCGGACTGGTTTCACCCTGTAAATGTATTTTGACAGGTCGCGGCACCTCTAGTCTATACCTGAAGTTAAACAAATGAAAACTTCCATATATATATATATATATATATATATATATATATATATATATATATATATATATATATATATATATATATATATATATATATATATATATATATATATATATATATATATATATATATATATATATATATATATATATATATATATATATATATATATATATATATATATATATATATATATATATATATATATATATATATAATATATATATATATATATATATATATTGGGGTATGCTATAACGAACGGATCCTACTACGAATATTCCTATAACGAGCGGTTTTACCTATAAAAGTGAGAATGCTATAACGAACAAAACTCCTACAACGAACATTTAATTTTTTTTTTTTCTAATTTATTGTTTTTTTATTACAAATATTAATGATATTCTTTATTTCAGGGGTTTAGATGCATATTTATGCACTTTTTTACAATTTTTACAATTTTATATTATATTTTTCAGTGTTAAGTGGTTGTATTTGGGGGCCTGGAACGGATTAATCCTATAACGAACGAATGCTGTAACGAACAAGGTTCTAGAACCAATTAGATTCATTATAGCATACCCCACTGTATATATATATATATATATATATATATATATATATATATATATATATATATATATATATATATATATATATATATATATATATATATATATATATATATATATATATATATATATATATATATATATATATATATATATATACCACAATTACAATCATACCTCAAATGGAATAAACACATTCCTTTCAGCAGGAGACACTTGTACACAGTTCAACTTTGGAAACTTAATTTTTTTTCCATATTGGTTCTTGAAGTAGTTTTCAATGGTGCAGTAAACTGTGTTCCCAGTATTCTCATCTTTTAAAGGAAATGTTTGTTTCTCAGCAGAATGTTCTGAAACATCTATAATCTTGTAAGTGCGAGGGATATTGGAGTGTGTAACTTGCACCTGAAATATAAAAGTTACTTTAATTGGTGAGGTTTTGCAGAGAGGTAGAGTTATATGGTTTGGGCGTGTGGAGAGAATGGAGAAACCATTTGAGTCAAGGGATGCAGGAGTTTGAATATGGAGGGGAGGAGAACAAGGAATAACAAACAGAGGATGTGAGAAATGTCAAAGATATTAATCTGACAAAAGAGGAATGAAGACACAATGCACCTTGTTAAGTTGCCTACAGATAATCACAGCTAACTTATATAAGCACAATAAATGGTTGTAAAACATTAATGATGATGTGGATGATGATTAAAACATTATACAATCACCCACAAAAGTCCTGTCACCTCTCCTCTTGAAACACAAACCCCGACATTTACTCATGAATCCAAAGCATTTTTGGACAGAATAATGCATCAGTTTCTACTGCTTCAGGTTCACGAGTCTAAATCTCTTGGGTTGTAACTAATTCCATAAGAAAGTGAGCCTTGCACAAGTAATTCCAAATCATTAAATGCTGGACTGTGTTCTCTATGACTCTTACCACATTCATTAACTCTACAAATTTTATTCCAAAAAGAAAAGCTACCAGCTTTGTACGGTCTTTTATATACAGGGTGTCTATAATTTATTCACCTGATTATGAAGCTCAATAATACCGAAATTTTCCCTGATAATTTTAGATAACTCAGCATTTCCCAAATTATTTTATAATAAATTCCAAGACCATACACATGCCGAATTATACTGTTTAAATTCCGAGATATTAAATGCCGAGTTATAAAGATTTTGTGGTCCCTCGGTTAACAAATGGTTCGATTAACGAAATTTTGGTTAACGAATTACCGCCCATAAGGTTCTTTAATTTGGTTAACGAACAAATCTTCAATTAACGAAGTCCTTAAGAACAACACGTTTTGTTGTGAGCATCAGTTGATGGGCTAGTCTGCCAATTCAATAATCTCTTCTATGTTTACATTCGTTTCCAGTGGAGTAAATATCAAGAAAGTTGTGCTCTTTAATATTTTTGCATTTTTTATATTAAAATTATTAGTCATTTTAAAATTTAGTCAACATATTGATAATATATGCAGTACAGGGAACTAGTGTTTTGTGCGCCCATCAGCCGCTTGACTCAGCCACTTGGCGTCAGTTTGGCTTTGTTGACAGTGGAGTGAACATCTATTTTGTTGGTGTCTTGAATATTTTTGCATTTTTACATTGAAATTATTGATCATTCTGAAATTTAGTTAACGCATTGATAATATATAGCGCAGTGCAGTGTTGATTTAAATAAAATAATTTTGAATTACACCTAGTGAACTTATAATTTTATTGGTGAAATGATTGCATCAAGCATGGGTCCCTGAAAGATGATTTCTCCTCCATCCGCACTTACTTCTCTTCTCCCTTCTCATCCACCCCCACTTCTAATTCCCATCATCATCATCCAGGAACCTTCTACATACACACCTCAAAGTAAGTGTACTTTACTGCATTTTTTTTTTACTTTGTATGCACATTTCGGTGAGCTGGAACCAATTACCCAATATCCCATTGAAACAATGGATTCGGTTAACGAAATTTTCGGTTGACGAATGACCCTCTGGAACGAATTGTGTTCGTTAACCAAGGGACCACCGTATTTGCTTCTAATATACATAAGACTGCACTTACCCTAATATTTCTTAGTTCTTGCAAAAGTTTTGATCGTTTAAATGGCTCTAATGGTCTATGAAAATCATCTTCCCTAAAATTCATGAAGTCTTGAATAAAGTTCAGAAGAGGTTGTTCTTTATAGAATGCTGTGTGTGCAACTAAAAATAGAGATAAAATGTTTTAATAACAAGCAAACTAAGCGATTTAGTAGATTTAGAGCTAATGAAATTTTATAATCAATCAATAATTTCATATTTTCTGACTACTGTATAAAGAAATACATGATATTCAGTAATTACAAAACTAAATCTCAAGCAAATGTGCTATATATCAACAAGACTGGCACATTACAAGACAAACATGTATATACTCGTACAATCATACCATCAATATTCAGTAAGAGAGATCCATCCTTCCAAGATGCAGGCCTCATCGACCCAAAAAAACCAGTCACACCTTCCTTGCCACATCCAATTGGATATGGCGTTCCAAACTCTCCTCCTGCTGAGTAGAAGTTACGACGACCAACCAATTCATACTTAATGGCCCGATAATGACGAAACATTACTTCAACCATCTGTAAAATACTCAAGAAAACAAACAAGATAAAGTTAATATCTAAATTAACCCAAATTGTTAAAATTATATACTGTATATCAGGATTCATATACAGTATACCATTACTGGGCCAGTGACATCCATCTCCATCAAAAATTTATCTTGAAAGTTTCTTGTAATATGTTATACATATCAGTTTTACTGTACTGTACTGTATAGGCTGTCCTCACTACATATTTTCCATTAATACCCATATGTATTTTCATAAATACATATGACTGATACACATTTTTTCCTGTCGTGTATATTTCAGAAGCCTTACCCTAATCTACTTTGGATCTCATGGCTCAACCAAACAAGGTTCACTACACACGTCCTAATATTTTACCAACAGGTCAGGGACTTGTCCTTATATTGAGTAGCTAGTGTTTTGGGTAACTTTTATCTTGTGCTTTGTTATATAAACGAAAAACAATAATATAGGCATTTTTTCTTTTTCCATCATTGGAAGATACTGACAATGACACAGACACCTGTCAGTAGTGTGAGACAGAAAAAATCTGAACACATTAGAAATGGTCCCTACTCAAAATAACCTTTTGATTGCTTTTGTCAGCTACCCTTGGTCAAACTGCATAAATATTATTAGATCCCTGATAATTAAGTTTTCATTGCACTCAACATATTTCACCTGAAAAAGGTCTTTTTTTTATTAAAATGAATTTCAGTATACCATTTTGGGACCATGGATCATAACCCATTTTCTACATAGATGCCACTGATTTATTATTGTTAATATTTACAAATTTGTAGGGTCTGTCAAAATCTAACCATGTAGATTAGGCAAAAACAAAAAATAAGGGCGGATCCAGTTTTGTGTGGGGGGAACATGGCGAACACAGCAAGCTCACCCGGCTGGAGGGTTTTTTGGGGATAATGTAAGCCCCCCCCCACCGATTTTGTTTTTTAAATCTGACCAATGTCATGGGCATTTTGAAGCCATTTTGAAACCATGTTCACTTGATATTAGGAAATATTCTGAGGTCAATAGTACAAGTAATTACATTTTACTATACAAAAATGCCTGAGTACAGTACTGTGTTAAAGAATAAGTATTCAAATTTTCTGATGAAAAGGGGGGTCCAGACCCCCAGGACCCCCCCCTGGATCCACCCCTGAAAAAATATATAAAAACTAGGTAACTTATATTAACCTGAAATATGTTTAATGGAAGTGTCTTCTGTTCACGAGCAGAGCAGTTAAGTGCCTCCGTAAGTTCCTGGAGGTTGGCACGATGTCTCACCATTAGTGAAATTTTGTATTGTGTCCTCTTGCCATCTGATTCCTCAAGGTCAATCTTTGGTGAAAAACCAAACAACAGATAAATTAGAATGACAAAGCCTCTGTGCCTGGGTGTGTTCATAAAATTTTGGACATATATGGAAAATTACAGAGTTTAGATATTATTAAAACTCAAGGGTATATGAATGATAGAAGTCGAACTGTCACAAACAATTTTAATAGCAAAACATTACGAATTATGAGCGATTTTGAATATGAGGGATACACTTGATTGATTGTTTGTGGTAATTTCATCCCTTGCAAAGCAACAGCGTGGGTAATATGTCGTTGAATTTAAAATAAAAGCTTAAGACTAATATCAAGCATTGCAAGGTAAGAAACATAAATAATAAACAGTAGCATAAAACTTTTGTAAAAAACATTTAAACGTTAATAGATGAAACTCAAAGCTTGTGCAGAACACCAGCTTCCTCCAGGAAGGAAAGGACGTCCCCTCCCATGCTACTCACTCCCTCCCCCAGCACCAAAGACAGATCGTAAGACTCATCTTCCCCCTGGCACTGGGAGAGATGCTTCCGACGAAAGATCTCCGAGGCTGGGGCACTCCACCAGGTGTTGAACAGTCAATGGGACGGGGGCACCCTCTCCATTAAAAAAACCATGAGTCCGTCGTGTGTGGCCAATGCAGAAGTAGGCCAACGCAGTCTCCCAGTGGTGCAATGGTCCCTAATGTCCCCAGGCATCCAAAGCAGGGTGGATATCGTCGAGGTTGTTTGCTCACAGCATCCTACCTGCATTGCCAACTCGAGCGGATGGATGGGAGCTCTTATTACTGGCTTCATATCAGAGGCAGGTAGAGAGGAATGATGTGCCACAGGGCGAGAAGCAGCTGCTTTCGACACAGACTCACCACGGGGGTAAGAATTATGGTGTTTTTACTGTACATTATGTTTTATATCCTGCTGTTATAATGATTAAAATTTCATACAGAACGTGAAAAACTAGATAAATAAAAGAAATCAATAGCAGATAGTCAAAATCATAGTGTAAATAAAAAAAATGTCCCCAGATTTGGTGTGGATCGTGGAAGTAGGTGGGGGTTCAGTGTTGGGATCACAGTCAAGCCATGAGCTGCGTGAGTTATTTTTCAATTTGCCTTTTCGGGTAAATAATTTTTTTCATACTATTACATGCACACACAATCATTCATAAAGAATGTGAAAAAAATTTACGTCCCCAGAAATGTTGGGAAGGATAGCGCCACAGTGTTGGTACGCATCTCAGTCCCCCAGGCTGTGAGCTGCATTATTGTGACACTTAAGTATTCCTTGTACCAAAGACTTTTCCAGCATGCACACCTTCATAACCTACTGTGTATTTACATACTATATAGCAGTTTAGGTCACAACTTACTGAAATGCAATTTTGGATTCATCATGCATGTACAGAGCCTATAACTGTAATAAATTTCTGAACAATTGGAGAAGGAAAAATATTGAGACCGTGTGATCTTCTGGCATGAAAGCTCAATGTTTTAACCTCTCTTCAAAGAATCTTTACTCAAACCGATTGCTAGCAACACACATTATATCATTAGATATTTCAAAATCACATTTCTACATATTTAATAAATACTCGCCTCATAAGTACTCTGGCAATCAGGAGTTTGAAGAGCAGGGATGACACCCACACTGTATGCATTCCTTTCTGAGTCATAAGCAAGTGGGTAATTCTTGAAATCCTTTTCATATATCATCTTCATTTTTTCAAATATCTCCCTTAAAAAAATACAAAAGAATGAATAATATTTAAGGTGATGTTCAGATGACAAACAAATAATTTATAGAGGGTAATATGCAGTACAGTACAGTACAGTAAACCCTTGCCATTAGGGAGAAATAGGTTACAAGAAAGGGCACGAATGGGCAAAACCGCTAATAGCAACTTATACTACTTAAGTGCACTACTGTATACAGTAAGTCCTCGCTTAATGTCGGGATTACGTTCCTGAAAACACGACGTTATACAAAACAATGTTAAGCTTATCAATTTTCCACATAAGAAATAGATAAAATGCGGGAGTTACATTCCTGAGCCTCCCTTTGCCCCATGAAATACATTACATATACAGAAAATCACTGCCATTTCTATAGAAAATAGTGCATGCATATACAGCTACTAAGTTTGTATTGCTTTATCCTCTTCACCACTGATCGGCTCATTAGCCGCTTAAGATATGGGTCACGTTTCTGTTATGCACTGTTGGCAAGTACTGGGCATGCACCGGCTCCTGAATGTACTTGAACCTGCTCCAGTGTTGGTTAAGTCTGGTCTTAAAAGAGCTCACACCCGGTGCCGTCACAACACTTTCTGACAGATTGTTCCAAGAGTTCACAATTCTCACTCCGAAAAAGTTTGCCCTCACAGTTTTCTGGACCTGCGGCTTCTTCAGCCTCGAGCTGTGACCCCTTGTGGGGTGAGCATCCGCCAGCTCCAGGTAAGGACACTCGACTTAGTATTACATGAATGGTCACAAGTTGTTGCCCTGGGCCTAGACCTTCCACACACTCAAACCTTTCTAGTTTTCTTTTTTATCTTCTCAGTTATTCTCTGATCATATTTCCTCATTTTCATTGAATCGTTTACATAAGGAGTTGTCAGACTTATAATTGAATAAGTTTCCCTCACCCTCTTCCTTCTCCCATTCTCTCGTTTTTTTCATCCCTTCCTCCTTTTCTTTCTCAAGTTGATTCCCCGCATCTAGATCAAAGAAAGCGTTGCAATAATCATTTTCATCTGTCACGCCCCGTTTAACGTCCTTATGCTGCACGCCTCCTTCCGTAACCCCTGGTGGCAGCTGGAGTTGGGGCTTCCCTTGGGATGTGGAAAGAGGCGGTGGCACACAGGGAGGAGGCAAAGAAGGACGTGAAGGCGGATTACACGACCTTGGAAGTCCTCCACTCGTGTTACCCATATGGATGGAGCACGAGGAAGAACCTGCTGATGAGTGGTATTTTACGGACGTCTCGTTGGTGTTCTGCTGGAGAGAGAAGCGGTTTTTTGCTCCAGCCTGTTGTCGCTTCTTGAGGCAGAAGCCGAGACATACAACGAGGAGACTCATCAGCAGCACCGACACAATAATCGCAACCCACAAGAAGTTGAAGTCTTCCTCATCATCACGTGTTGAGGGACTCTCCGTTGGTACTCACCGATGGGCGGAGGTGGTAGAGCAAGTTTGCGGTGGACGCAGATGGTGGGAGGGGAGGAGTATGTTGGGAGAGGAGGAGGAGGGTAGCAATTCACTGAGACCCGGCGGGTGGCTCCTCCTCCCTCTCAAAACGGTTTAAAACCTCAATTTTCGTTAAGCGGCACAGCGTTATACGAGGACTTACTGTACCTATACCAAACAACTGACCAGCCACGGCAGCACTTATCCCCTCTTTTAAGTTATCTAATAGTAAAATTTTCTTTGTCAGGGTCATCACTGACTTCTGCCTTTTACATTTCACTCCACTAGCATTGACGCTAGGCAGTCTTTTAGGGGCCATTTCACACAGAAACACTAAAGTTTTGAGAATATAACACAAGATGCTGCATGGGTTAACTTGTTGTGCTGCGGAAAAGGCTTGCAAGATAGCCACCATCTGCTTACCGCGAATCGTCGAAATCACGAATCACAAACTCGTTAAATTAGGGGTGCAGGTGGGTAGAGCGGTACCGCTCTTGCCTCGCAAGCGAGATGTCGCAGGTTCGATTCCCAGGCCGGTGGAAAGATGTTCAGACACACTTCCCAGCCTCCCTTGGTCCCCGTTCACCTAGCAGCAAAGTAGGTACCTGCCGTAAATCGAAAGTTGCGAATTCGTATTCAGGAAAAGTTGTTGGAGCTTCCAATAACTTGCTTAGACATAAACCATCGACTCTTCAGGCTTCTACGCCCTTAACTCACGAGACATAAAGGCAAGCGCGAACTTAGCACGCTTCCCCGTTGGGCGCTGTAAACACTTCTGCGCTTCACCTTACACAAGGACGTAGGGGGTTGCAAAAAAAAAATGGTGAACGGCAAAGGTGTACCGTATTCAATCAGGAAAATACCCCATTAATACAGATCATCCTCCTCTAACTAACACTGATCAGACTCATCTGAGATATACAGTATAAAAGAGGGTCAACTTTTTTATATTTGCTCTTTCAAACCTTTCTGCTGTTTAATGCTAAATGAGAACACAATTACAGTACAGTACTACAAAACTCATGGGAGTGGTAAAACTAAACCAAAAGCAATGCATAATACTTACATTTTCGTTTTTCGTGGAAGATTTGCATCTTTGTTGTGTTTTTTTAGAGAGACATCATAATGAACCAGTTCTGCAAACTTATTTTTAACACTGATTGGAAAATAGTTTGTCTCCAGGTTAATTTTCAGGCCTTTAGAGCCAACATCTGTCCTAGGTGGAGGCTTCGGATCTAAAAGCAAAGTACAGTACATTACAGTTCAGTAATTAAATAATAATATGCATTTAAATCACACCAGCTAATTCATCTATTTACCTTATGATAGTGTCTGGCATTGCAACAGTTATGTGATGCTGTATTCATTAAAGAGATTTATCTACTTAATAAGAAAACCATAAAATTAAATGGAATACGTATAACTACAGTACATGCACTGGTTACAAATCATCTTAATTACGAAATTATCCAGTTTGTACATACCATTACTCAAATGACCTGACTACCGACTGCTGCGGTGCTTTTTGAAGATTAGTAGGGTCATTTCCTAATACCTGACCATTGTGGACTTGATCTCACCCTCCTCTGTATACATATATATACCTTGTTATGTGCTTCTCCTTAGTCTGTCCTCACCCCTGAAGATGTGAATTACACGAAAGCGCTTGGGAACTTCGAGTTTTCTTCTTTCCTTGTGGTTATCAGCATGCATATATACATATACAGTGACCCCTCGGTTAACGAACTCAATCCGTTCCAGAAGGTCGTTCGTTAACCGAAAAGTTCGTTAACCGAAACCATTGTTTCAATGGGTTTTTGGGTAATTGGTTCCAGCTCACCGAAAATTTCCTAAATTCAACAAAAATGGTAGAAAAGTTCACTTACTTTGAGGTGTGTATGTAGAAGGCTCCTGATGATGATGATGATGTGCATTTGAAGTGGGAGGTGGAGGAGGAGAAGGGAGAAGAGAAGGAAGTGGAGGTGGAGGAGAAGCATTTTACTGCTTCTTGGAAGGTGAGTCACCTTCCATGAAAATGTCAGGAACCTCTGGACTGACAGATTCTCCACCAGGAACATCCTCTCTCCTTCTTGAAGTGGAAGGCTGAGGGATAGCATCTTGTTCCCTCTGCCTTTTACTGAAGAAAGTGTCAATTGTGGTCTGTGGGGCATCTGTCCTCCTCACCATTAACTTATGTTTAAAGAAGGAGACCACTGAGTCCTCAACATGACACAAAGTTAGTTCAGTTTTTTCCACTTCTGGGTGCTTTGAAGCCAGTTCCCTGAACTTCTCCCAGTAGTAAATCACATCTTTCAACTGTTTAGCTGACATATGGTCATCACTTTCAATTTCCTTCTCACCACTGTCAGCCTCTACCTGTAACATCTCATCCAGTTGCTTCAAGTCATCAGGAGTAAGTTCCTCCTCATGAGACATCACAAGCTCTTCCACATCCTCCTCCTCCACTTCAAGACCCAATGACTGACCAATGGACACAATCTCCTTGTCCAACTCTGTTTCTTCCTCAAATCCCTCAAAATCATGGACTACTGATGGCCACAGTGCTTTCCATGAAGAATTGAGGGATCTAGCGGAGACTCCTTGCCATGCTGACACAATCAATTTTACAGCCTCCAGGATGTTGAATTGTGTCTTCCAGAACTGTTTCAGTGTTAGTTCAGGATCATTGGAAGTTGCCTGATGACACCTCCTAAACATTTTCTTCATGTACAACTTCTTGAAGTTGCTGATCATATTCTGGTCCATTGGCTGTATGATTGATGTAGTGTTTGGAGGCAAAAACAACACTTTCACAAAGTCAAATTGATACTCCAAATTGCTGGCAAGGTCAGGGTCATGACCAGGAGCATTATCCATGAGGAGAAGAACCTTTAAAGGGAGTTTATTGGTGGTTAGGTAGCTCTTGACAGAAGGGCAAAACACATCAACAGCCCATTCATTAAAGAGCTGTCTTGTCACCCATGCCTTACATTTGGACTTCCAATAAACTCCAAGTTTTGTTCTTACCACTTTCTGTTGCTTAAACACCCTGGGGTTTTCAGAGTGGTAGACAAGCATAGGCTTCAGTCGGAAATCCCCTGAAGCATTGGCACCAAGCAATAGAGTGAGACGGTCTTTCATGGGTTTATGCCCAGGTAAAGAGGCTTCATCTTTGGTGATGAATGTTCTTTTGGGCATCTTTTTCCAGAACAGCCCAGTTTCGTCCACATTGAACACTTGCTGTGAAGATAATTTTCTTCTTCCATCAGTTTTTTACATTCTGCTAAAAACTTTACTGCCCCTTCTTTATCAGCACTAGCAGCTTCACCATGCCTAACAACACTTAAAATGTCACTTCTTTTCTTAAATTTTTCGAACCAGCCTTTGCTGGCCCGAAAATCTTCAAATTCTGTGCCTGAAGAACCAGGTTGATCTGCCTTTAAATGTTCATAAATCTCCCTGGCTCTTTCACAAATGAAATCACCAGAAACTGAATCACCTTTCATCTGTTTTCCCTAATCCAGATTATAAGTAACCTCTCAGTTTCTATGATTAGGGATCTACTTTTGAACACTCTTGTAGATTTGTCTCACTTTCATTTCTGTAAATTTGTCTTTCTGTGCAAGAATTGTCGACACAGTTGATGCCAACATGCCATATTCTTTGCTAAGCACATTTGATTTAATGCCTTGTTCATGTTTTTTTATGATTTCCTGTTTGGTTTGGATTGAAATAGATTTTCTTGATCTCTTAGGCCCCATGCTGGATTCAAACAATGTCAATACGTGTTTTTCAAAGTTAAACTAGCCGTAAATAAAGAATATTTTCTTTAAAATAACACTGCACTGCGCTATACTGTATATTGTCAATATGTAAAATAAATTTCAAAATGACCAATAATTTGCTTGGAAACACAGAAAAAAAGCGTTTAGTTGAAGAGAGTCTCAAGTAAGATGTTACCTCCACTGAAAACAGAGAGAGACTAACGCCTGTCTGGTGTGTTAACAGGCTGGATGGCACGCCAGAAACTAGTTTCTTTACCTTCAATTATGTTCAATAATTGTTAAAATGACTAAAAAAGTTAATATTAAACTTTTTAAATTATTGAATAGTATAAACTTCTTGATATTTACTAAAATAGTAAGGAATTTAAGCCCTAGAACCGATTAATGTATTGGCGGACTAATACTAAAGCTGGTTGACCGGCCAGTGCAAGCAAAAACATGTTGAGGTCGGTTCGTAAGAAATTC
>NW_024750078.1:0-22752 GCF_018991925.1 Homarus americanus | reverse complement strand
AAATGTAAATATTTGGAAAAAAGTGACTGAACTTAACACAGAAATATATCAAAACTGGATAAATAATATAGACAACGAAGAATTCCAAGAACACAGTTGGTTTAAATCAGCCAGGAAGAAAGTAATTGAACCATCTCCTGCCCCAATATACATATAAAACATTAATAGAGAGAATAAAAGATGAGAGTGACCTACCAGCTCCACAAGAACCTGGCAGGCCTCTCCATACAGTGTACCTTTAGACTAACATAACTAATATTTAACATTTAACATTTAACATTGAACTAACATCTTAGTAAAAAAAAAAAAATGTGACTACCCTCCCAGCTACACAAGGACCTAGGCACACTCACTAACTCCGAAAAAAATAAAATAAATAATAATAATAATAATAATAATAATAATAATAATAATAATAATAATAATGTGATTACCCTCCCAGCTACATCAGCTAGGAAGAAGTAATTGAACCACCTCCTGCTCCAATATACACATTTACACATAAAACATTACTAGAGGAATAAAGATGAGAGTGACCAACCAGCTCCACTAAGAACCTGGCAGGCCTCTCCATACAGTGTACCTTTAGACTAACACAACTAACACTTAACTAACACCTCAAAAAAAAATAAAAAATAAAAATGTGACTACCCTCCCAGTTACACAAGGACCTGGGCGGGCTCACTAACTCCAACAATAACAAATAATAATAATAAGCAGCATTATATAAATAAACCAATATTAATACAAAGGTCTGACGACCCAAGGGAGCAGAACAAAGACAAAACACCAATAAGAAAGATGAAGCGATCTGGTTGAGCCCAGATTCTTTCTACTCCTACTGTATTTCAGTTTCACCACTTTTCCTTCAACTCCTAATAATCTTCTTTCACCTCTTAACTAAAGACTTCGTATCGTATCGTAGGAATGGTCGAAGGAATGGCTGCTGAGATTCAATGTCACGAAGTGTAAGAGGATGCACCTGGGGCGTACCAACTGTAAGGAGGCGTATCATATGTCCCAACGGGATGAAGAAACTGCACTAGTTGAGACTGAATGTGAGAAGGACCTAGGTGTGTATGTTGACAATGAGCTGAAGTTCTCGGCCCATTGCGAGAAGAAGGTAAACCAGGCAAATAAATTATTGGGTTTTATAAGAAGGCCGTTCAGATATCTAGACGGTCCGTCCCTCGTAACGATCTTCAGGAGTGAAGTGCTTCCCCATCTGGAGTACTGTCACCCCGTCTGGTCCCTGAGATATGCTAGGGACTGTCAGTTGGTTGAAAATGTTCAAAGGAGGGCCACCAGACTGGTGCCTGCACTTCGGCACCTCAGCTACCCTGAGAGATTGGAGCGCCTGAACTTGCCTAGCTTATATTACAGACGGTGCAAGGGGTGACCTAGTTGAGGTGTATAAGCATCTCAGGGGGCAGTACTCAGTCGAGTGTCCTTACTTGGAGCTGGCAGACGCTCACCCCACAAGGGGTCACAGCTCAAGATTGAAGAAGCCGCAAGCCCAGAAAACTGTGAGGGCAAACTTTTCGGAGTGAGGGTTGTAAACTCTTGTAACAATCTACCAGAAAGTGTTGTGACAGCACCGAGTGCAAACTCTTCCCAGACAAGACTTGACCAACACTGGAGCGGGTTCAGGTACATTCAGGAGCCGGTGCATGCCCAGTATTTGCCAACAGTGCGTGACAGAGACGTAACCGATCGCCCAGGCGGCTAGCGAGCCGATCTTTTGGTGAAGAGCATAAATGAAAAGGAAAAGTAATCAGATAATCAGAGACGTCACCGATCGCCCAAGCGGCTAACGAGCCGATCAGTGATAAAAGTAAAAAAAAAGTAAATAATATAAATTTGACCGATTGCCCAGGCGGCTAACGAGCCGACATTTTGGTGAAGAGGATAAAAGAAAGGGAAAAGTAATGAGAGACGTGACCGATCGCCCAAGCGGCTAACGAGCCGATCAGTGGTGAAGAGGATAAAAGAAAAAGAAAGAAAAAAGTTGTATAAGAGGGTGACCACCAGAAGGGATTGTCCGAATTGGTTGAATTTTTTTCTGCACACTATTGAGATTAAATTAAACACAGAGATGGAAGACAACTCATAGAACCTAATAGAACCTGACAATTTTTTTATTTACTCTAACCCGCTTCACAATTCTCCTCCCGGCGCCGTTTTTGTTGTTTTCCTTGTAGTGGATCTCTCCCCTACAACTACATCCGCATTCCAATGCGACGGTATCCTAGCAACCAGCCAACTGCTCAGGGGGGAGGGGGGTCACCAGCTGTTACGTCTACCCTAGCAACGGAGTCAAGAAACCGGCGAGTTCCCAAGGGTTTACTTCCAGCTGCTGTGTATATAAGCTCGCAGTATCTCCATTGAGATTCATTCTGCCCTACGTTCCTGAACACGCAACACCTCCTCCAAGCAAGCTCCTCACTGTCCAGCTCTCATTCAACCTGGAGGACAGCAACACGCAACATCTCTGTCTTTCATATAATATATTTTATATAAGAAAACCACCACCTTAGAGTTTCCATCAATCCCATCCTGAGTGCTAGACAACATAATATCACAAAACCCAACAATTGGTGACCCCCGGAAAAACGCACTCACACATGATGGAGGACGGACGGATCTCTCTACCGACTTTCAACCACAACGTCGAGAACTGGTTAGATCATGTGGAAGCAATCCTCATCAGCTCCCAAGCTACTGACGAGCAAAAGTACGGTGTCCTGCTCTCCTCCTTGCCCACGGAAGTCGCCATGCATGTATCAAGGACTACTTCCAACCCTCCAGAAAACAACAAATTCGCCACCCTGCGGGACGCCTTAAAAACGCATTACCGACGGACCCGCCCCAGTCTCCTGCAGAACCTATCTTCTATCTCCCTTGGAAACTCAACTCTGGGACTTCTCTGGGAGATGTGTAGGCTGAACTCCCAGCACGCAGACAGACTTCCCGAACCTATCTTGCGCCAGCTTCACACACAAAAGCTCCCCACATAAGTACGTATCACCCTGTCCGCAGTAGATTACTCGTCGACACCTGAACTTTAAGCAAAACCTCGGCAGATAAAATATTCAACGAATACACTGCTGTGTGCCATGCTGCCGCAAACCACTCAGCGGTTACACCTCCACTTAGCCTCGGTTTCGTCAACCTGATCAACGCTCCTCAATGAAGTAGCATTCCACCAGACAAGCAAGACATCAGGGACCTGTTGCAAACTTTGAACTGCAGGATGGACACCATTGAACAGCTCTGCTCCTCCATGCCTGCTTCTTCTCCTGTTCCTGCCCCACGCACAGTGTCCTACCAACCCCAACACCCCTGTCCTGCCCCAGACCCCGCCGCCAGCCCCCAGCACAATGTACCTACCTTCTGCTGGTACCATCAACGTTTTGGCGCTAAAGCTGGACGCTGTGAGGCTCCCTGCAACTACACGGCGAAGCAACATTGACGGAGACTGGCAGGCGCCATAACCTCCGCCACTATCAAGCAGCACATCACACGCCTTACTTCTGACCTTGACCACTTCACTCCTGCTGCTCGTCACGACCTACTACGGGCACTACATCAGGCGGTTTCTGCATTCAAGGCTACTGCCCCACGCCAGCCTTCCCACCGCCCTGAACACCTCCTCCGCCAGTCTGCCCACCATTGCCACTTAGAGCACCACCTCGCCCACAACATTTCTGCATACCCTCTTTCATCCTCAGATACCTACTTCTCCTCATGACCCCGCAGCCGGCCCTAATGACCCAGATACCTCACCCGGCACCCCTGCACCTGTCGCGAGAGAAGCACCACATTCCTCGCCGGTACAACCTTCTCCTATCCACAACCCTCCTTCTCCCTCTGCTTCTCCCACAGATCTCGTGCCTCCAGGCAGAGTTGTCTCCCTCAGCGGCCGACTGATCCACACCCCTGCCCGTTATGTCTCACATGTGAGACACAACCCTGCTGACAACAAGTCTTCTGCAGCGCCCGGAGGGGAGGGGGAGTATTGTAGTGGATCTCTACCCTACAACTACATCCGCATTCCAATGTGACAGTATCCTAGCAACCAGCCAACTGCTCAGTGGGGGTCACCAGCTGCTACGTCTACCCAAGCAACGGAGCCAAGAAACCGGCGAGTTCCCACGGGTTTACTTCCGGCTGCTGTGTATATAAGCTCGCAGCCTCTCCACTGAGATTCATTCTGCCCTACGTTCCTGAACACGCAACACCTCCTCCAAGCAAGCTCCTTACTGGCCAGCTCTCATTCAAATTGCAGGACAGCAACACGCAACATCTCCTCTAACGAAGCTCCTGCACAGATACCTCCTCAAGCACGCTACTCACTGAACATGTCTCTTGAGCAAGCCTCTCACCACACGGCATCTCCAGCACCAGACTGTCTTTCATATAATATATTTTATATAAGAAAACCACCACCTTAGAGTTTCCATCAATCCCATCCTGAGTGCTAGACAACATAATATCACAAAACCCAACAACCTCGCTGAATCCCTTTTCAAGAGCCACTTCCTAAATGATGATGAACGCTTCCAAGTATTCCTCCTTGCCATTGCTGATGTATATCAACCTCAATATTAAGGTTAGTTGTTTAACACATAAATTAACACGATAATGCACAAAACCTAATAGAACCTGACCTAACAAATCCATAGGTTGGGTATGTTAGGTGGGGTGCTGGTGGTAGAGTGGTACCGCTCTTACCTTCGCAAGCGAGATGTCACGGGTTCGATTCTCGGGCCGGTGGAAGTTGTTTGGACATACTTCCTACTCCCCATTAGTCCCTGTTCACTTAGCAATAAAGTAGGTACCTGGTGTAAATGAAAAGTTGCGAATTCGTATTCAGGGACAAGCTGTTGGAGCTTCCAATAGCTTGATGACATAAACCATTGACTCTTCAGGCTTCTATGCCTTTGACTCTTTAGGCTTCTATGCCCTTGACTCTTCAGGCTTTTACGCCCTTAACTCATGAGACATAAAGGCAAGCATGAACTGAGCATGCTTCCCTGTTGGGCACTGTAAATGCTTCTGTGCTTCACCTTACACAAGGATGTAGGGGAGTGCCCAATAAATAATAATAATAAAAAAAAAGTATGTTAGGTCAGGCTCTATGCATTGTCGTTTCCATTTTTGTGTTTAATATCATTATATTAGTGTGTAGAAAAGTTTCAACCAATTCTGACAATTCCTTCTGGTGGTCACCACCTTCTACATTTTTACCAAACATTGTAAATAAACAAAATACAGAAAAAAATAAAGGTGATTTGGCACCAGCGCATAACCCATCGAGCAGTGAGAGGCGTATTAACAATGTTTTTAGGTCTTATTTTCATCTTTAATAAAGTATTTTTGTGTTTGTTATTATTTTTTATCCCAAGCAACAGTTATTTTCATGGATATAATGATGGGAATGGACGCGGTGACGAAACGGGTAAAGCAGTGCTGACAAAACGGGCAGACCCCATTTATATATATTATGTAGAAGATCGTCAAAAAGAAATATGCACTTTGTAATACAAACACTCCTACCTGAGAACACTTAGGGCAAAATACTATAATAACCTGGCAAACAACAGTCTTACCGCAACAACCGGAACCTCCACACAGTGCCGGATTAACCATGAGGCACTTGAGGCACTGGCCTCAGGCTCCCCGACTCTAAGGGGCCCCCAAATCCCAGCATTCTCGAAGTAGAAGCATATAAAACATGAACTTCGTTCAACGATGTCCTAGCAACATTTCAATTTTCTGTCGCTTATGAACATTGACTGTGTTATTGTGCAGAAGCTTAATATTGATGAAATCATTGATAAATTTTGTTCTTGTTATATATATATATATACTTATATATATATATATATATATATATATATATATATATATATATATATATATATATATATATATATATATATATATATATATATATATATATATATATATATATATATATATACTTGAGGGTAGGGGTCCCTGTTGATCTAGCCTCAGGCCCTCTTGCTTAATCCGCCCTGCCTGGCTCCACATACATAGGATCACCCGAAGCACCTCAGATAGAAGTGAGAACACCCGGAACAAATACTACTGTCTCGTGCGGGGGTAAAGACGTCGTCTACATCCCTGAGTGAAATTGTCACTCCGAAGGTGGGGGGAGGGGGAGGGGGGGGTTCGCAGGTAGAGAGAGGTCGGGGAAAGTGGGAATAAAAAAACAAGCAGGTCCTTGGAAGTAAAGTTGGTTACTCAGGACAAGGGGTAAAACAGGACCAGGGAAGGGTAGGTTTAAATGTATACTATACAAACAGTTGGAGCGTTAGAAATAAAATAGACTTGCTGAGAGCGGTTGTATGCACCGAGAATGTAGACGTCATAGCAATCACCGAAACTTGGATGAATCTGGAGAGCAAAAACATTTTATCAGAGTACCACATAGAAGGATACAACCTTTTTCACAAGGACAGGGAAGGTAGGAAGGGGGGAGGGGTCGCACTCTTTGTCAGGGATACATTAAAATGTTGTATTAATAATATAGTGGATTCCAACCCCTACAACTGCCGTTGTCGTTGACTAGCCGACCCTCTTCAAATTCCCCAGCCTGCGCCTCGTGGTCAAGGTCGGCAACCAGCGTCGCCTAACAAGGCGGAGGTCAACTATCAACCCACGCCTACCCCGGCTATATTAGACTTCACCCCGGCGTGACCTACCTCTTTCTACCTACAGCCACCAGCAAGCAACACCTCCTCCTCCTCCGCTCCTGCCTGGGGGCTCCCCCTCTCGCCGGCGACTATGGCGCACCACAAGCTGCCTGTCCTTCTCTGAGCACCCTCACCAACCAGCTCTCTCTACACCATGCTTGGACTCACCCTGCCACCCGCCAGCACCAAACTGCATTGTACATCCAATACAATATATATACAGAGAGCACATTGTGAGTTTCCTTTCTCCATCCCATCCTGAGTGTGAACCAATATCTCAAAACCCCACAATAATTCAATAAAGGGTGAAATAGGAACCGAGTCTGTATGGGTAGAAATTATGGAAGGAAGAGAAAAACTAATTATGGGAGTGATATACAGGCCCCCAAGTCTTGGGAAAGAAGTAGCTCAGCCCATATGGCAGGAAATGAGTAGGGCAGCAAAATACAACAACCTGTGCATTATGGGGGATTTCAACTTCAGAAATATTGACTGGGACGACATTGTACGTAACTATGAATCTGAAGACTTCCTAGATGCAGTACAGGACAATTTTTTGAAACGACTAATTACAGAACCTACTAGAGGTGACAAGATATTAGACCTAGTATTAACAAATAAAGAAAATATTATCAGAGATATCACAGTAGGGGAAGAACTAGGGAACAGTGATCACAGAGATATCAGGTTCACCCTAAATTGAGAATCGAAAAACAATGACAATATGGTCAGAATCTCAAACTTTCGATTGGAGGATTATCAGGGGTTAAGAAGGTACCTAGGTGAGGTCGCCTGGGAACAGTCAGGCCAGTCCCCAGTAAAAACGGGTGAGGTCACTGTAGGTTATGTAACTAAGCTACTGTGCCGAGTAGCAACCTTGTATATAAGCTACTGTGCCGAGTAGCATTTATATATATAATTACGTGGCAACACTGCACGAGTTATGTGGCAACATTGCCCCGAGGCTGCCATATGGCAAGGCAGTCTCAGTCTGACTGTGTGAGCCGTGCATGGCACACGCTAGTCACCACTTGTAATTCTCTTATCCATAAATAAATGGACTTCAGTGTTACCCGGTGTTTCCCTACCCATCACTGCTTTCTTCAGGGAACACTTGGAACCTTCAGTCACAGGTGACACAACAATTGATCATGACTATAATATATTCACTCGTATACTACGTAAAGCACAAGAACAAAATATACCATACAGAAAAATTAGGTCAAATAAGAATGAGCCAAGATGGATGACCAGAAATCTTAAACATGACATAGGAATAAAGAAAGGAATTCATAAGAAATTAAAAGGAGGGGAGGAGCAGCTCAGAAATAGGTATAATGAACTGTCTATGAATGTTAAGAAAAATGTAATGAAGGCAAAGAGCGACTAAGAAATCAGGATAGCAAGAGAATCGAAGGTGAATCCCAAGGGTTTTTTCCAGGTATATAGGACAAAGGTCAAAGACAAAGTGGGGCCACACTCGCCAGCCAGCCTTCGTTGTGAACGGACGTCTCTCTAGACCCCTCACTGCAAAGCCAGCCAGCCTAACTCTTACAGTTGACAAACTGCACTCAATCATCAACCTCATTACCATTACTTCATACAACAGGGAAGCTCGTTCCAGACAACGCCCTTTCTGTGCCTCCCTACTGATCAGGGGTGACTCCTGATCAGAGGCGGCCCTGACTGGGAGATCTGTAACGGTTTTCTGCAGCGGACTTGGGCCGCGATCCCTCTGGTGCACTTGCACCATTGGCTATTTCTCCTTGATCTTCCTTCTTTTTCGCTCTGGTCTGGGGACCTGCACCCTAGAGGTGTATTCGTCCTTGGGTCCCCCCTGTAACTGTTCACCTCCCTCCCAGGAGTTTGTGAACAAGAAAGGGGCAGGAGCACTACCCATCCCTCCGCCGAGCCTTCCTAGGTAACCGTGATCGTGCGGGTCCACCTGGGAAGGGGGTCGCAATCCTGAATCCTTACCCCCCCCCCCCAATTAGGTACACTAGCTCACGCCTATAAGTGAGCATTCAGAAACACTAGGGAAGTAGGATCCCCTGACGGGGCTTTCGGGACAGTGTTGCGGGAACCACTCTACGACCACTCGACCAACAAGTGGCGGTGGGGAGTGTTGTAATTCCTGTAACAAACTCTGTCCTGGAATAGGTAGGTCTCAAGTCTGAAATCACGCACGGGTGGCATGTCCACCACACACCCTCTAGAATCAGGGCACACCGGATACGGATACGCTCCCATGAAGGGGGCGTGACTGACGGAAGAAAAACTGAATTAGCAAGACTCCTTACTACAACACTACTGATCAAAATTTCCAACCTTATCACGACCAAGGACTCGTTCATCGCCCTGTGCCTGACTGAGAATGATGTTGACCAACTCCTATCGAACGACAGCACAAGGAAACTGAAGTCCGCGAAATTCGAAGTTGCAATCCCTCCTCAACTCCGAGCGAGGAAATCAATTGTGATCAAAAGATTAGATAAAGCAATCACTGAAGAATCTAGTGAACAGGAATTGGCATCTGATATAGAAGACAAAAATGAATGGGCCAAGGTGGAGGAAGTGGTCAAGCTGCCCAGACTGCCATCCATGCTGAAAATATGGTTCACTGAAATAGCCATGGCCCAAAAAGCAATCCAGGAGGGACTTTGTCTCTCCTACTACCACGTCAGCAGCAGCCAGGTGGAGCAGGAGGAATTCTTCCCCATCACTCCATGCTGGAATTGCTACCAATATTCACACATGGCTACAGACTGCCCTAACAAGGACACCAAGCACTGCTCAGAATGCGGGAATAAGGGGCACACCTTCAGAGAGTGCAAAAACAAAGATAACCCCAAATGCCTAAACTGCGAAGGAGATCACAGAACACTGGCTACTCGCTGCCCAATACGAAAAGCGATAGTCAACCAAAAGAAGGAGAAGGAGAGGGAGAAAACACAGGAACAGCAAAACAAGACATACTCAGCTGTGACCAAATTAACCAGAGAAACGACAAAGATCCTCGAAAAAGTCGCCACACCACCCCCCGCAAACCAACCTATTGTGCTTCAGCTTGGAAATAATCTTTCCGTAAAAATAATGACATCCATAATCCACGCCCACATCATGAATATAGCCAGACCTGGAACTTTCGCCAAGGCAGCAAGGGACATGTTCGCCGCCAACAACCTGCCAGACATGGAATTCCCAAACGATGTGCCTTCTTCTGAAATCTTCAACTTCATTTACAAATCAGAGAGCACTGAAATTCAAATACCAACAACTCACGAACCATCAACTCACGAACCATCAACACAAGAACAGACTACCTCAGGCATACAACCCGAGCCAGCAAGCGAGGAAGAATCAATGGAAGACTCAAGCGAAGATGAAACCACCACAATAACAGAACAAGCCGCCAGAGTCAACACCCAAAAAAAGAACCAAGCAGGAACTAAGGCACCACCTGCTACGGAGAACAAAGACCTAGGGCATGAAACTGGTATTCGATTTTACTCCACTACAGCTCCCCCCATAGTCTCAACAGAAAGACTATTGGCAGAAATAAGGCAAGGCAAGATCAAATACACATACTCAGACAAAAACCTAGATGACACACATATTGAAACACTAATCAAGAAGGGAAGAATACTCACAAGACACAACAGAATAGAAAGAGTTGATCAGTCAACATATAAAAAGATCCGCTTGGGCCTGGACAGGAGGCTGTCAGGGGAGCACCGGTCAGCAAAAATGGCGCAAACCAGCTCTAGACACCAGCCTTCATAATAAATAAGCTAAAAATAATCCAACATAATGTCTTAGCATGGATCCCACAAAGAGCAAGCGAATTATATAACACATACCGTAACATAGACCCAGATATTATTCTCATCAATTCGCATGGTAAGAAAAACTCAGAAAAAATAAAACTATTTAACTACACAGTCTACCAAAAAAACAACCAAGACACACCACATGATGGAATAGCCATAGCCATCAAACGAAACATACAACACAAGATACACGACTCATTTCAAGAAAACTTTCTGGCGATCGAAATTAACTGCCCAACAGGACCTATTGTAATCGGCACCTGTTACCTCCCTCCGAGAAGACCCATATTCCCATTAGCAGACATGCTCAAACTCCTGAGAAGAAACATACCAGCATATTTCTTGGGTGATTTAAATGCTCGACATCGCGTCTTGGGACACCAGGACAACAACGCCGTGGGCAAGATTTTAAACACATTACTGAGTCACGGCAACGCAATACACCTTGGCCCGGAATTCCCCACATACATCAGAGCAGGTCAAATCGGACATCCAGACATAGTACTAACAAACCAGCATCACCATCTTAACCTGCAAATGGAACCCGGCCCAATAACCACCAGTGACCATCTCCCTATCGTAGCCACACTCTCCACGTCGCCAATTCAGATCCCTGCCAGGACGAGATACAGCTACAGCCGATCCAACTGGGAGGAATTCCAAAATGAGCTAAGCAACCACCAAATAACCCGGCTAAACAACAAACACACCTCCCAAATAGGCAGCACACTGGAGACATGGTACGGAAACGTGACCCAAGCAATGGAACACCACATACCCACGACCACTCACCGCACATTACCACACCCCCAATACACACATCAATCAAGAATTTTACAGACACAGTTCAGTAATTTATTCAAATTAATCCTAGAACAAGGATGGACGCCAGAATACAGAATACAATATTACACCATACACGAACAACTAAGAGACATGTCCAAAGAAGCATACGTGAATAACTGGGAGAAATTAATAGCAGACACAGAAGCAATTTACCACAACCCGAAAGAATTCTGGCGAAAAATTAAAAACCTAATGGGAATCTCCAGCAACGAGTCAAACTACATTTTAAATAGCAACCAAATCAAATTAACTGAACCCAAAGAACAAGAACCTGAATTCAGAAAATACTGGAGCAAAATTTTTCAAATAAGCCAAGAAGACAACCTGAACTTCTGTATGAATACCGAGCAACACGTAACCAATCACATGACACACACAACCCACATCTGGCAACCAAGTCCCAGCATAGACACAAACGTTCTGGACGATCTTTCCACACTGATCCAACCAATCACCGCAGAGGATATTCAGAAAACAATAATCAGTTTCAAGAACAAGGCCCCGGGCATCAGTAAAATTAACAAACCCATACTCCAGCATCTACCAATCAACATGATACACCAACTCAGAAACATTTTTAATGCAGCACTTGCCTCTGGCTACTTCCCAAGAAAATTTAAAACAGCAAGCATCAGACTTATATCAAAACCAGGTAAATCCCCAACCCAAGTAGCAAATTACAGACCAATCTCTCTCCTAGAAGTACCGGGAAAAATCCTAGAAAAAATAATTAACCGCCGACTGAGAACACACCTCGAATTTGAAGAGAAATACAACCCCAGACAGCATGGATTTAGAAAACATAGAGGAACCCATACAGCCTTAGCCCTAGTTTACGAAAACATAGCAAACGCGATGCACAACAAGGAGCAATGTAACGTAGTACTAAGGGACGTAGCTAAAGCATTCGACAAGGTCTGGCACCTAGGACTCAAATACAAAATTACCACCCAAGAACTTCCCAACAACTTTACTTCCTTTCTTTGCAACTTCCTCGACAATAGAGAGGCCAAAATTATCATAGGTAACCACATAGGCCCAAGCTTCAAATTATACAGCGGAGTACCACAGGGAAGCAACCTCTCGCCAACACTCTACACAATATATATGGCGGACATGCCACCTCCTGTACACTTGAGAACTGAACCTCGGCGAGGTAGGTTCTCCCTGCTCCCCGCTCCCTGCTCCCGAGGTACCGCGTGACCATGTTCACCTTAGACCAGGCGAAGGTCGTTAGACTGATTCCGGTCAAGCACCCTTCGCGCAAGGAACTCAATCTCCTTGTCATGAGAAAATTTTTTGACCACCTCGGAATCACGGGGGTGACAGGGGTCGTCCGCAGTAAGAGCGGTAGCCTTATCGTCACCTTCGCGGAATGGGGACAGGGCCAGCAATTTAAACCCGCCATGAGAATCAATGGAGTCGACGTCCTTTTTGAAGCCTGCCTTCAGGACAACTTGGTTTTGGGAGTCATTTCCCATAAAGAAATCGAACATCTCGAAAAACAAGAACTTGCTGAGCTGATCGGAGATCAGCTCGAGGTAGTTAGGAAGCTGACCAGCACAGCTGCCCTGGTTGGCTTACCTAAGGAACTTCCTAGCTCCGTTTTACTGGGTTGGGAGAAAATCCCAGTAAAACCGTACCAGCAAAGACCTACTCGTTGCTACAAATGCCAGAAGTACGGCCATCTGGCGCGGAAGTGTCGTGCTCGGGAGGTGTGTTCAAGCTGCGGGACACCCGGCCACATTGACGCTAACTGCCTGGCGGCCGCGAAGAAGTGCGCAGCTTGTGGTGGCCCTCACTCCTCCTCCGACCGGGAGTGTCCCAAGTGGAGGGAGGAGTGCAGGGTGGCCGAGCTGCGGGCTAAAGAAAAACTGAGCTACAAGGAGGCCCTCCTTGTAGTGAAAAATCAAGAAAAGAAAAAGCAAGACAAGAACAACCAAGACAAGAACAACCAAGACAAGAACAAGATCAAGGAACCCGATAACATTACACTATCTTTAACATCGCTTATTGACGTGTATGAGAATATCCTAGAACAAGACCAGAAAGAAGAAGACCAGAAAGAAGAAGACCAGGAAGAAGAAGAATGGAAAGTGAAAAGCAAGAGAAGAAACAAGAAAAGAAAGAAGTCCAACCAATCAGCTTCGGCCGAAATAGCCTAACGGCGAAGAGGCCAGTAATCCCCAACAACTTTGACTTTGACCTCCTGTACACGGAGTATACGTAGCTTATGCTGATGACGTCACACAAATCATCCGACATCCAGGCAAGGGCAAACAGATGATGGCAAGGATAACAACCCACGCCATCGAGCAAATCAACGAATATGAAAAAAAATGGAAAATTCAAACCAATACACAGAAACTAATGATAATACATATTGCCAGAAAAAACCCTACACCAATCACAGTCAACAACGTACCTATACAATACTCCAACGAAGGTAAAATTTTGGGACTCACAATAACAAGAACAGGCATAGCAAAACACGTAAAACAACGCAAACAGACTGCCCAATCACAACTCACGAAACTAAGACGATTCAGCAAAATGGACACCAAAATTCAACTACACCTACTGTATACAAAGCACTTATCCGCCCACACCTAGAATATCCACCAATACCACTCAACACGATCAGCAAATCCAGTCAACTTAAACTTCAAGCAGTACAAAACAAAGCTATCCGTAGAGCATCAAAGCAACTTCCGCCATACACCACCAAAATACAAGAACTTCACGAATTATTCAATATCGAACCACTGAACATACGTACACACAGCCAAGCACAGAGAATATGGACCAAACTTGAAGAGATGGAGGACCCATTATTCTCCAAGTTAAAAGAAGAAGGAACACCTAAAACACACAGCTGGTGGCCTAAGAGCTTCCATGCTGACATTGCAGAACAAGACCCACTTTACACATATATGTAAACAAATAACACTACCACCGGACAAATAAAAATTAACACCCATTACAATAATGAATATCTAGCTAGCTTAGCTCCTCCCCCCTCCCTCCTCAACCTCCCTCCCTGAGCGGACGGGCGTGTGCTGCGCGCGGCCACCACCCAATCATTTCAACTCGTCTCCGCTAGGTGGACAGCCCACCTGCTATCTACCCCTCCCACTCTTCTTCCCGTTTCCATGCTTTACTTCTCTCTCTCCTCTCCTTTCCCAGTGCAAAGTCATTTGCCACTTTACTTCATTATCATCATCATCATCATCAAAGTGGGGCCTTTAAAGTCAGAGAGAGGGGAAGTGATCGATGACAGCCAGGAAATGAGTAAAGCATTAAACAGCTACCACTAGCGTAGCTGAGGCAGGGGCAATCACGCCCCCGGGCGGCACTTTTGAGGCAGCACTTTTGAATCTGCTCATCCTGCCCCATATCTGCAGCTACTGGAGACGTTAATCCATCCCTTTGTATCGGCGGCAAGTTAATCACCTTTACTGCTTTTGTTTGCAAGCTGTTTTTTTTCAGACAGAAGTAATAAAATTTAATTCACGGATGGATTCAACATATGGTGGAAACTGAATCCTAGAATGTCAGGCACGAATCAGTACAGCTCACGTTCAGGAATTTCACACAATGGAGGTTGAAATTAGGATTGCTCATTGGGCAACAATTGATAAAAGAACAAGAAGTTGTTGAAAGCCAAGTGAAAAATTAAGGAAGGAAATCCTTTCCAAGATTGCTTGATATTCGTTGATTCCTAGCTAAGCAGAATTTGACTACGAGGCCACCGAAGAATGAATTATGAGAGAAAAAAGACTGAAACAACGGAAAATAGAGAAATTTTTAGAGCTAGTTGATTTGTTGGCGAAATATGATTCCGGTACTACGTGAACATCATCTAAAGAATCCAGCTGGGAAACAAGTTTGCTACTTCCTTCTGTCTCCTACTATTCCAGAACGAGTTTATAGAAATTTTGGGAGAGAAAACGTAAACAAAGTCATCAAGCAAGTAAAGAAGCAAAAGTACTTTTCCGCGATGTTCGGCGCTTTCCTGATATTTCACGCAAGGATCAAACAGGCAAGTTTTACGCTATGTTATGATCGTGGAGATAAAGTGAAGGTTGTGGAATAGTCATGGAGCGTCAGCGTCGACCCAAAAAGAAGAAACAAATGTTTGGTGAAGGATCACGAGATGCTGGATGCCATACGACATTGAATTGAGGAGAGAAATGTTTTCTTCGCTGGACAAGAGTGATCCAAGAAATAATTTGAGATTTCAACAGCTTCATGAACTTGCTGAGAAATATGCCTTCATACCCATTGAATCTTTTGGATGATAAATATGAGTGTCAAATAGATCTGATCACGTCGACATTGATAAAGGAGTTCCTCGTTGAGAGAAAAAAGACTTCAACACATTTTTGTTGCTGTTGCTGCTATAACATCAAAGACAGAATACAGACGTGGAAAGAAGGCCCCGCCAGACTTTTGCAGTTTATTCAAAAGTATAACCTTGAGCAACTCGGTTCCAAATATATTAATAATGCTGAGATTTTCCTCACAATTGCTGTTAGTGTTGCTACCTGTGAGAGAGTTTTCGAAACTAAAACTGATCAAAGAATTACTTAAGATCTACTATGAGCACCTTGCGGTTGAAAATCTTGCCATACTGTCTATAGAGCGACAATTGACAGATGAAATAGTTTTTTGACAATGTCATTGGGAATTTGCCAACAAAAAACAAGAAAGTTACTTTGTAGAAAGTTGTAGTTTTTCATTTCAGAAATAAAGATGGTCCTAATTTTTTACACTTTTTACTTTTTCCCTATCCTATATGTCGTTTTTGCTTTTTTGAATTTTAACTGTTACTTAAGGATTTAATGTTTGGTGTGTGTCTTTAAGCATACTATATTTGGTATGTGAAAGATACAGTAATATTATAATGGTACACAAACTATTTAATATATATATATATATATATATATATATATATATATATATATATATATATATATATATATATATATAAAAGTGAGTCACTGTGCAATACAGGGGTATGTATTTTTTTATTGGGGGGGGGGGGGGGGGGGGGGGGGGGGGGGGGGGGGAGGGGGCAGCTTGACTCAAGGGCCGCCCGGGCATACACTCTGGCTACGCCACTGGTCAACTACTTCTTATCCAGTTTTCACAGAAGAAATTCACGAGGAAATTCAGAAATTAGAGCCTTTGATATTTAGAGAGGAATGAAGAAAAGAAAATTTAAAGAATATCACTATCAGAAAAGGATGTTCTTAAGAAGAAAGATAGATTAAAGAAGACAAAATCCCCAGGGCCGATGAAATTTTTCCGAGAGTTTTGAAAGCATGTAAGGACAGATTAGCGGACCCCTCGTAAATTTTTACAAAATCATTAGACACGGGAGTTGTGCCAGTTGTGGAAACAGGCAAATGTAGTACCCATATCCAAAAAGGGAGACAGAGCATCAGCGTCAAATTACCGGCTGATTAGTTTGACGTCAGTAGTGGGGAAATTTCTTGAATCAATTATGGCAAATAGCATCCGATCGCATTTACAGAAAAGCAAATTAATCTACAACTTTCAACATGGGTTTACAAAGGGAAAATCTTGTCTGACAAATCTGCTGACGTTTTTTAGGAAAGTCTTCCAGGTAGTGGGTAAGGACGAAAATTACGATGTTATTTACTTAGACTTTAGCAAAGCGTTTGACAGAGGCTTCTGAGAAATTTTAAGGCTCATGGTATCGAGGGGAAAGTTTTAAATTGGATAAAATCATGGCTCACTGATAGAACATAGAGGGTCAGCGAAGATGGTGTTAAATCTGAGTGGGGCTGTGTAACCAGTGGGGTTCCCCAGGGTTCAGTACTGGGCCCATTCTTGTTTATAATCTACATAAACGATCTAGATACTGGGATCAGAAGTGACTTAAGCAAGTTTGCGGATGACACCAAAATAGGGCGGCCGATTAATTCAGGGCAGGATGCAAATGCACTACAGGAGGATTTAAATAAACTGCAGGAGTGGTCAGAAAATTGCAAATGAAATTCAACACCAGCAAGTGCAGCGTACTTAATACTGGAAGAACAAATACTGTCAATGTACATAGCCTTAATAACATCAACCTAGAGAAGTCGACTTGTAAAAGAAACTTAGGGGTGCTTGTAAGCCCGGACCTACGGCCTAGAAAACAGTACATTAATGTTCGAAACAAGGCAAACAGAGTATTAGGTTTTATATCTAGAAGTGTAAGTAATACGAGTGCAGAGGTCTTATTGCAACTATATCTTGCGCTAGTCAGGTCGCACCTCGATTATGCGGTTCAGTTCTGGTGCCCTTATTATAGAATGGATATCAATTCACTAGAGTCGGTGCAGCGAAGAATGACGAAAATGATTCCGGGACTTATAAACCTTCCATATCAAGATAAGTTACAGAAACTTAACTTGCATTCCCTAGAAAGACGAAGAGTGCGGGGAGATATGATAGAAGTATTTAAGTGGGTGAAAGGAATCAATAAAGGAGATATAGATACAGTTCTGATAATATCCGAGCAGGATAGGACTCGTAGCAACGAATTTAAGTTGGATAAGTTTAGGTTTAGGAGGGAGATAGGAAGGGGCTGATTCACAAATAGAGTGGTGGACGAGTGGAACAAGCTTAGCAACTTTGTAGTAAGTGCTGGAACGCTGGAAAGTTTTAAAAGGAGGCTAGATAGATTCATGGATGATAGAGAGTGGTAGTAACTTTCAACAGGAGCTGACATGCACAGGCCAACCGGCCTATTGCAGACTCCTTATTTTCTTATGTTCTTGTGTTCTACTGTAGTGGATCCCTCCCCTACAAACGCTTTTGTCGCTGAGTAGCCGACCCCGTGAATTCCCCAGTGCATGCCTCGTGGTCTAGGTCAACCAGCGCCGCCTTACATGATGGAGGTCAACTATTAAGCCACGCCTACCTCCGCTATAAAAGACCTGACCTCGTGGTGACCACGAATGGGTAAAAGTTTTTGAAATATCAGATGAGGAAAATGAAGATTTTGATAGTGAACACGAAGAAAGGATAGAAGAAGAAATGGGAAGACAAATACATAGAATCACCCCAAGGCAATATATAGACTATAACTTATTACCTAATAATCAAATAATAACCATGGGAGAAATGATGCTGTCTGAAATTGGAAAAAGCCCTAGACTCACAGGTGTAAAATAAATCATGGAATCTGCAAAACATTTTAAATTCACTATTTAACATTTATAGCACATGTATAACTGGTTACTTTTCAGACATAAACTAAAATATGCTAAATGATATTTATTCTAAGGAGGTAAGGACAATAAGGAAATAATGAAAACTGCAGGTATATCTATTTAAGAGTACCGGGGAAACTATTGGAAAAAAATATTAAATTCAAGACTTATAGCCTTTTTAGCACAACATGGGAAAACTAACAACAGACAACATGGATTTATGCCCAATAGAAATACCCTAACTGCAATAGCTATAATAACGGAAATAATTGCAATAGAAAAAAGCAAGGGTAACCAGATCAATATAATTTTAAGGGATGTTTCTAAGGCTTTTGATAAAGTTTGGCATTTAGGCTTGAAATATAAAATATTAAAACTGGGACTTAACGAATACTTGCTAAGAATATTGTGTAACTATTTAGATGATAGGAGAGCACAAATTCAAATTGGAAACTTTTTAGGAACTATGTTTAATCTTGAGAGTGGAGTACCTCAAGGAGGATACCTTTCTCCAACACTATATACAATTTATACTTCAGACACACCTCAACCTACCCCCTTTAGCGAATATGTAATGTTTGCTGATGATATTACTCAAATAGTATCATACCCAGGAAAATCAACTCAATTTATGGCACTCTGCACAGTAAGAGCGATAAAAACATAAATGATTTTAGGAAAAAAATGGAAAATGGAACAAATAAACCAATTCAGGTATTTTAATGGCCAAGATTAAAACAGGTCAAAACAACCAGTCGACCAGGAACTAACACCCACTTTGACACCAGAGGCAGGATGGCAGATTAAAACTAACAAAAGAGGATATATAACATACTAAAAGATAAAGACGACCGGGCAAGAATAAAAAAAAGATTATCAAAAAAAAATAAAACGCTTTAGAACCATAGCATTAATAAACAAGAAAGAAAAATTTGTATATTCAATCAATTTATGGACTTACCCATATCAATGGTACCATATCAAAAACATTACATTTAAAAGGTTACAAACAGTACAAAAAATAGCCCTCAGATTTATATATAACATAAAATATACAGACCACATCAATAATGAACAGCTACACAAGAGAGCAAACCTCTTAGCAATCAATGTAGATATACACAACAAAGCTGTAAATATTTGGAAAAAAGTGACTGAACTTAACACAGAAACATATCAAAACTGGATAAATAATATAGACAACGAAGAATTCCAAGAACACAGTTGGTTTAAATCAGCCAGGAAGAAAGTAATTGAACCATCTCCTGCCCCAATATACATATAAAACATTAATAGAGAGAATAAAAGATGAGAGTGACCTACCAGCTCAAGAACCTGGCAGGCCTCTCCATACAGTGTACCTTTAGACTAACATAACTAATATTTAACATTTAACATTTAACATTTAACATTGAACTAACATCTTAGCAAAAAAAGAAAAAAAAAAAAATGTGACTACCCTCCCAGCTACACAAGGACCTGGGCGGGCTCACTAACTCCAACAATAACAAATAATAATAATAAGCAGCACTATATAAATAAACCAATATTAATACAAAGGTCTGACGACCCAAGGGAGCAGAACAAAGATAAAACACCAATAAGAAAGATGAAGCGATCTGGTTGAGCCCAGATTCTTTCTACTCCTACTGTATTTCAGTTTCACCACTTTTCCTTCAACCCCTAATAATCTTCTTTCACCTCTTAACTAAAGACTTCGTATCGTATCGACCACTCTCTTTCTACCTACACAAACCAGCCAGCAACACCTCCTCCTCCTCCTCCTGCCTGGCGGCCCTTGCTCCCGCCGGCGAGCATGGCGACCCACAAGCTGGTCCTCCTCTGAGCATCCTCACCAACCAGCTCTCTCTACATCACGCTTGTAACCACGCTGCCACTCTCCAGCACCAAGCTGCACTGTACATCCAATACAATATGTATACAGAGAGCACATTCTGAGTTTCCTTTCTCCATCCCATCCTGAGTGCGAACCCAAACATCTCGTACCCCACAAATGGTGACCCTCGGAGGTTCGCACTCACACAGGATGGAGGAGAAACATCACGTACCCCACAAATGGTGACCCCCGGAGATTAGCACTCACACAGGATGGAGGAGAAACCGATCACTCTCCCAGTCTTCAAGCAACATGGAAGACTGGCTTATCCACAAAGAGGCAGCTCTCATCGGCTCTACAGCTACTGTCTCTACACCGCAGGTTAAACACCCAAGAGCAGCTCTGCTACTCTAAGCAGACAGCCGCTTCTCTTCCTGCCCCAAGCACCACGTCCTACCGACCCCAACACAGCCGTCCTGCCTCAGACGCCGCCCCCGACCCAGCAGTACCCCCTGCCGCTCCTCCTGTTGCAGCCCCTGCTCCCGACGCGGCCCATGGGCCTGAGTGCAGACCCACATACCCCTCTTTTCTCCCTCAGGTACCCCCTGCTACTGTCCTGCACCCTGCTGCTGTCGTGGACCCAGCTGCTGTCACGAGCCCTCATCCGCTCCTGCTGACGCAGCCCCTGCTCCTGACCCAGGCCCACACACCCCAGCAGGCACATCTGAGGACTCTGTACCTGCCGTGAGGGAAGCACAACATTCATCGCCTCCACACACCCTTTTTCTCCCTCTCTACTCCCACAGATATTGTGTATCTAGAATTCTAGACAGTTGTCTCCTCTAGCGGCCGACTCATCGACGCCCTCGCCGTTATGTCTCACATGTGGCATGCACCGCCCGTTCTGCCTCACATGTGCTATGCAACCCTGCAGACAACAAGTCTCCTACACCGCCTGGAGGGAAGGGGGAATATTGTAGTGGATCCCTCCCCTACAAACGCTTTTGTCGCTGAGTAGCCAACCCCGCGAATTCCCCAGTGTATGCCTAGTGGTCTAGGTCAACCTGCGCCGCCTTACATGATGGAGGTCAACTATCAAGCCACGCCTACCTCCGCTATAAAAGACCTGACCTCGTGGTTACCACTCTCTTTCTACCTACACCAAACAGCCAGCAACACCTCCTCCTCCGCCTGCCTGGCGGTCCTCGTTCCCGCCGGCGAGCATGGCGACTCACAAGCTGGCCCTCCTCTGAGCATCTTCACCAACCAGCTCTCTCTACATCACGATTGTAACCACGCTGCCACTTACCAGCACCAAGCTGCATTATACATCCAATACAACATGTATACAGAGAGCACATTGTGAGTTTCCTTTCTCCATCCCATCCTGAGTGCGAACCCAAACAACCCGTACCCCACAGTGTCCACGAGGTCAGGTCTTTTATAGCGGAGGTAGGCGTGGCTTAATAGTTGACCTCCGTCATGTAAGGCGGCGCTGGTTGACCTAGACCACAAGGCATACACTGGGGAATTCGCGGGGTCAGCTACTCAGCGACAAAAGCGTTTGTAGGGGAGGGATCCACTACACTACTACAAGTAAGAGCTTAGAGTAGAGAGAGGCCCTGGGCGTCAACCTCAGAACTAAACTTGAATTATATTACCAACACGTGCCCTTATAATCAGTAATATCATCCTAGATATAACAGTATACTTTATCACCCAACATAAGAGTGCATAAAGCAATAAAATAAAACACAGATCAAGTTATGAATTAATAAAAGAATATATACTTTTAGCCTCTTGGCAGGACAGCTCAAACGCTGATTCAATTTTAAAAGTTAACCTTCGCAAATTAATGTAAACTCATAACAGTAATTTTCATAGCCGAGGTGTGCCGCAACAGAGACCAAAGAATATATATGTAAAATTATCGCCCAAGGAAAGTATATAAAAATAACCATTGCCTTAAGAGGAGATTTGGATGTGTGGTAATCAGTGTTATAATATTACCACGAACTAGATTATTTAATGCTTAACCGCCTGGGAAGATATTGGATGCATAATGTGTTGTCTAATGGTAGACCCTGCTGCCATGTGGCATCACGAAAATTGTGACAAGTCCCAGGTTGCTGATCTGACTTTCTGCCTCATTTCCACACAATTGCATGGTCTCAATTGTTTTGTAGTGGACTCCATCCCCTACAAGGGACGACTGAGCCCCCGCGCGCCTACCAGCCAATCAGCGTACAGAATAGAAGAATAGAAAAATGCTAGTGACAGGGTTGAAG
>NW_024750077.1:0-1743 GCF_018991925.1 Homarus americanus | reverse complement strand
CACACACACACACACACACACACACACACACAAAGTGAAAATGAGAAACTTTGACTTTTCAGACCGAGTAAAGTCACTCTCAAAGTTAAACGGTAATGAGGAACTGTGGCCGTCCCCCCCTCTCCCCACTCACCCCTCCCATCCCCTCTCACCCCCTACTCCTCACCCCCATCCCCCTCTCAACCCCCTCCCTCCCTGGGAAAAATATAACTTCATGGCTTCACATGTAAAATTACTAAATGAGTCCAGGCAGCTTCCAGTTATCTTTTCGAAGCTACAACATGTTGGAAAATGTTGTAGTTGTTTTAGTTGTTAGTGTTGTTGTTTTGTGGTTGTTAGTGTTGTTGTTTGGTCTTTATCTCCTGCTTGTGTGAGGTGAGTGTATAATGATGATGATGATGATGATGATGATGATGATGATGATGATGATGATGATGATGTTAGGTTATGAAATAAGGTTTAAGCTAGGGTTAGGTTAGGTTAAATATAGGGTAGGGTTAAGTTAGGTTAGGTTAGGTTAGGTCTGGTTAGGGTAAATATAGGGTAGGGTTAGGTTAGGTTAAATATAGGTAGGGTTAGGTTAGGTTAAAAATAGGGTAGGGTTAGGTTAGGTTAGGTTAGGGTAAATATAGGTAGGGTTAGGTTAGGTTAAATATCGGGTAGGGTTAGATTAGGTTAAATATCGGTAGGGTTAGGTTAGGTTAGGTTAGGTAAGGTTAGGGTAAATATAGGGTAGGGTTAGGTTAGGTTAAATATAGGGTAGGGTTAGGTTAGGTTTCTGGGTCGAGGGGACATAATGGGTGAGTCTTGTGAAACAAAAGATGGAATATTACCATCAAGAACTATAGATCGTTCCCGGACACTGCACCAGCGGCACAATATTATACACCAGGCTTTGTGTTGGAGGTGAGGAGGAGGAGGAGAAGAGGGAGGTGTGGAGGAGGAGGGTGAGGTGGTGGAGGAGGAGGAGAAGGAGGAGGGTGAGGTGGTGGAGGTAGAGAAGAGGGAGGTGAAGAGGAGGAGGGAGAAGAGGATACAGAGAACAGCTGGGAGGCAGAGAACAGCTGGGAGGCAGAGAACAGCTGGGAGGCAGAGAACAGCTGGGAGGTAGAGAACAGCTGGGAGGCAGAGAACAGCTGGGAGGTAGAGGAGCAGCTGGGAGGCAGAGAGAACAGCTGGGAGGCAGAGGAGCTGGGAGGCAGAGAGCAGCTGGGATACAGAGAACAGCTGGGAGGCAGAAAGAACAGCGGGATACAGAAGGGAGCAGCTGGGAGGCAGAGCAGCTGGGATACAGAGAACAGCTGGGAGGCAGAGAACAGCTGGGAGGTAGAGAACAGCTGGGAGGCAGAGAACAGCTGGGAGGTAGAGAACAGCTGGGAGGCAGAGAACAGCTGGGAGGTAGAGAACAGCTGGGAGTTAGAGAACAGCTGGGAGTTAGAGAACAGCTGGGAGTTAGAGAACAGCTGGGAGTTAGAGAACAGCTGGGAGGTAGAGAGATGCTGACCAATTCTGAAAACAAAAATCTAATCAGTCTTTTTCACATTTTTGTTTACCAAGTTTAACACTGTAGTATTGATTACACGGAAGACTGATGAGAGGAGTGGGACGATGAGTGGGGTGTTGAGTGGGGTGTTGAGTGGGGAATAGAGTGATAAGTGAGTTGTGGAGTTAGGAGTCGGGTGATAATTAGGTAGTGGGATGGTGAGAGGGACATATTGTGGTAATGAGAGGGATTTTGTGGCG
>NW_024750076.1:0-2706 GCF_018991925.1 Homarus americanus | reverse complement strand
GTGGACACATACCAACACACCATAATACAACAGAGTGGACACATACCACCTCACCATAATACAACAGTGTGGACACATACCAACACACCATAATACAACAGTGTGGACACATACCAGCACACCATAATACAACAGTGTGGAGACATACCAACACACCATAATACAACAGTGTGGACACATACGAGCACACCATAATACATCAGTAGTGTGTACACATACCAACACACCATAATACAACAGTGTGGACACATACGAGCACACCATAATACAACAGTGTGGACACATACGAGCACACCATAATACAACAGTGTGGACACATACCAACACACCATAATACAACAGTGTGGACGCATACCAACACACCATAATACAACAGTGTGGACACATACCAACACACCATAATACAACAGTTTGGACGCATACCAACACACCATAATACAACAGTGTGGACACATACCAACACACCATAATACAACAGTGTGGACACATACCAACACACATAATTACAACAGTGTGGACACATACCAACACACCATAATACAACAGTGTGGACACATACGAGCACACCATAATACAACAGTGTGGACACATACCTGTATGCCATAATACAACAGAGTGGACACATACCAGCACACCATAATACAACAGTGTGGATACATACCAACACACCTTAATACAATAGTGTGGACGCATATCAACACACCATAATACAACAGTGTGGACACATACCAGCACACCATAATACAACAGTGTGGATATATACCAACATACACCATAATACAACAGTGTGGACACATACAAACACACCATAATACAACAGTGTGGACACATACCAACACACCATAATACAACAGTGTGGACACATACCAACACACCATAATACAACAGTTTGGACGCATACCAACACACCATAATACAACAGTGTGGACACATACCAACACACCATAATACAACAGTGTGGACACATACGAGCACACCATAATACAACAGTGTGTACACATATCAACACACCATAATACAACAGTGTGGACACATACCAACACACCGTAATACAACAGTGTGGACACATACCAACACACCATAATACAAGAGTGTGGACACATACCAACACACCATAATGTAACAGTGTGGATACATACCAACACACCATAATGTAACAGTGTGGACACATACCAACACACCATAATACAAGAGTGTGGACACATACCAACAAACCATAATACAACAGTGTGGACACATACCAACACACCATAATACAACAGTGTGGACACATACCAACACACCATAATACAAGAGTGTGGACACATACCACCACACCATAATACAACAGTGTGGACACATACCAACACACCATAATACAACAGTGTGGACACATACCAACACACCATAATACAACAGTGTGGACACACCACCACACTATAATACAACAGTGTGGACACATACCAACACACCATAATGTAACAGTGTGGATACATACCAACACACCCGTAATACAACAGTGTGGACACACATACCAACACCATAATACACAAGAGTGTGGACACATGCAACACACCGTAATACAACAGTGTGGACACATACCAACACCATAATACAGCAGTGTGGACACATGCCAACACACCATAATACAACGGTGTGGACATACCAACACTGCACGTAATACAACAGTGTGGACACATACCACACCATAATGCAGTGTGGACACATACCAACACACCATAATACAACAGTGTGGACACATACCAACACTCCATAATACAACAGTGTGGATACATACCAACACACCATAATACATAAGTGTGGACACATATCAACACACCATAATACAACAGTGTGGACACATACCAACACACCATAATACAACAGTGTGGACACATACCAACACACGAAAATACAAGTGTGGACACATACCAACACACCGTAATACAAGTGTGGACACATACCAACACACCATAATACAAGAGTGTGGACACATACCAACACACCATAATACAAGAGTGTGGACACATACCAACACACCATAATACAACAGTGTGGACACATACCAACACTCCATAATACAACAGTGTGGATACATACCAACACCATAATGTAACAGTGTGGATACATACCAACACACCATAATGTAACAGTGTGGATACATACCAACACACCATAATACATAAGTGTGGACACATATCAACACACCATAATACAACAGTGTGGATACATACTAACACACCATAATACATAAGTGTGGACACATATCAACACACCGTAATACAACAGTGTGGATACATACCAACACACCATAATGTAACAGTGTGGATACATACCAACACACCATAATACATAAGTGTGGACACATATCAACACACCATAATACAACAGTGTGGACACATACCAACACACCATAATACAACAGTGTGGACACATACCAACACACGAAAATACAAGTGTGGACACATACCAACACACCGTAATACAAGTGTGGACACATACCAACACACCATAATACAAGAGTGTGGACACATACCAACACACCATAATACAAGAGTGTGGACACATACCAACACACCATAATACAACAGTGTGGACACATACCAACACTCCATAATACAACAGTGTGGATACATACCAACACCATAATGTAACAGTGTGGATACATACCAACACACCATAATGTAACAGTGTGGATACATACCAACACACCATAATACATAAGTG
>NW_024750075.1:0-15623 GCF_018991925.1 Homarus americanus | reverse complement strand
TTGTCGGACCGTAGTCCGACACGGGCCTTTGCCTATAGGCGGGCCGTTTGGTGGTTCCGGCTGGAGCTCCAGGAGCAGCCAGACCGGATTGGGATTGGAGGTGGTCCCACCTGCAGATTGGAGGGATACTGCAGGTTGCAAGTGTGAGCGGACCCCCGATCAGTGGACGCTTACCACCGGCCCCCACTCTTGGACGTGGTCAGCCTCGGAGTGGCGCGCCCCCCGAACTGGGGTCCGCACTTGCTGGGAGAGGATGCTTTCTAAGCTATCTGGGTGGTGGGTATCGTGTGATGACCCGGAGTAGGTGGTGAATGTGGTCTGTATGGGCCTTTCGGGTTAGAGTGGCCGCTGGTGTTGTGTGTGTTTCTTGGGAGATTTGAGTTCTGTCTCGGAGGCTTTGTGTGACCTCGCAATCGAGGAGATAGTGTTCAAGTGTGTTGGCTGCTGGCTCCTGACAGTAGGTGCATTCCGTGACGTCATTTCCGATCATCTGCCAGGAGCACTTGTACCCTAGTCGTAGTCGGTGAAGGCTGACTTGGGTTTGTCTTGGAGTTTTCTTGTCTGCGAAAGGTGGTTCCCCTTTTGTGGCCGCCAAGTACCATTTGGCTGATTGGGAACCAGCGTTGAGTGCATGAAGGAAGCTCTTTTTGATGTGGAGCTTGGTAGTCTTTCTGAGGTGATTCTTGATCTGTTGCACACTTGCTGGAACTTGGATGTGTACGCTACTAGAACGTGTAGCTGCCTTGGCTGCTTCGTCTACCACGTCGTTTCCTCCGATCCCTACATGACTGGGAATCCAGTGTAAGACGACTGGTCGGTTTTGGCTTTGGAATTCCTGTAGCTGTGCGAGGATCGAGGTGATGATGTGGACGTTGTCTCTTGGTTGACTGTGTTGCAGCGCCTGCATGGCCGATTTCGAGTCCGTGTGAATTATGATGGACTTGTTGTGTTGCAGCGTGTTGTAGGGCCTTTGAGATTGCTACCAGTTCTGTTTGTAGGGTGGAGCAGTCATTGGAAAGTCTCCATTGGAGGGTCTGACCTTGGGTGTAGAAGGCCGCTCCGGATCTATGATGTTTTGGGTCCACCGAGCCGTCTGTGAAGTATGATGCTGCATCAGCCGGTGTCTCGGTGGCTATGGCTTGGAGAGATATTTTTTTTGAGGTCCTCCTTCTGGAGGTTGGCTTTACTGTCGCCGAGGTCGGTGAATTTGAGTGTGGCTGGTGGAGGGCTCCATGGTGGAGGAACAGTGTAACCATTGTCTCGTGTGTCTTGGTTGTTCTTGACGAGTGTTTCTGCTTGCAGGTGTCGGATGACCTCGCTTGCCTCGTGCGACCAGGTGGCCCCTCGCACTCTGTGGTCCAGGTGGAGGGAGGCACTGATTCGAATCTTGGCAGCTGTGGGCTTGTCTGCTCTGCAGATTTTGGCGAGGAGACCGGCTGTCACCTGCTTGACTCGTACTGCCAGGGGTGGTAGCTCGGTTTCCATTTGCAGATTGCAAATTCTGGTCCACATGGGTGCTCCGAGCATGGTCCTGAGAGCATTGTTTTGAATGACTTCTAGCTTAGCTATTTGGTCTTCTCTCAGTCCAATGAGTGCTGGAGCACTGTAATCTACCAGCGATCTGATGGCGGCTGTGTAGTAGGCTTTGAGCACATGAAGGTTTGCTCCTGCGGATTTGTTGGTGAGCGACCTCATTATATTGTGTCTGCTCTTCGTCCTGTGCCTGAGATACTCGAGTTGCGGCTTGAAGGTGAGTTTCTGGTCAAACCAGATTCAAAGACACTGGTGGGCGTTGGTCCAGACTACCGGCGTGTTTTGTATGGAGAGCATCTTGTCTGGTGTGTCTGTGCAGATGGCCATCGCTTTCGACTTGGCTGGATTTATCTTGAGTCCAAGTCTGTTGCACTCCTCTTCTATAAGTTGGAGTGCGTGTTGCGTGTTGGCTAGTCTGTTCGATCCTCTTACTATGAGCTGTAAGTCGTCTGCATAGCATAGGAGCTTGGCTGTTTGTCTGAAGGGAAGTTTGACTAGATTTTCCATCAGGACATTGAACAGCATTGGACTGAGGATGCCTCCTGGTGGGGTTCCGTTTTCGTGGACCCTGTAGCTTGAGGTTGCTCCCTGAAAGCGTACTCGTGCTTCTCTCTGTGTGAGGTAGTTCTGGATCCACCCCAGCAACCTTCCTTTGACGCCTTTTTTAGCGAGCGTAGTTGTAATGGCCAAAGGATTTGCTAGTTCGAAGGCTTTCTCCAGGTCGAGGAAGACCACCAGAGCTGGTTTGTTGTCCACTGTGCTGAGTATCTCGGCGATGTTGTTGCCTGTGCCGGTGTTCTCGGTGTAAGCAAAGATGTGAGGGTGTGGGCTGCCTACTTTCCATTTGAGTCGGTTGAGAGCCATTCTTTCTCCGGTCTTCGCTATGCAGCTGAGAAGGGAGATGGGCCTCGGCTTGTCTGGTTCTCTGGGCTTCGGAATGGGCTGTATATCTGCCTTCTTCCATTCCGGTGGGAGTCTTTGTGCTGTCCACGAAGCATTGATGGCTTGCAGCAGAGCCTCGTGTCCGGCTGTACCGGCATGAGAGAGCATGGAGTAGGTTATCCTGTCGGCCCCTGGAGCTGTATCCTTGCTTCGTTTTAGCGACTTCTGGAGTTCTTGCTGGTTGAATGGTCTATCAGTGTCATCTTCACTGTTGCAGGCCTCTTCGATCATCTGGAGTCTGACCTGTCGCAGACGCCGTTGTGTCTCCTCCGCCTGTCTCGGGAGGTTCTTCGTTGCTGCTCGGTCAGAGAACAGTTTTGCAAGTCTCTCGGCTTCCTCTTCTGGGTTGGGATGAGTTGGTGGTGGTGGTGTTGCCTTCCCAGATGCCCTTCGGATCTGGGCCCACATCTTGCCAAGGGTGGTGTGCTCGTTCAGTTCGGAGCACCACTTGAGCCAGCTTGCGTTTTTAATTTCTTCCTTCTCTTCCCTGGTATCCTTGACTATGACTTGCAGGAGATGTCTGTTTGTTGCCGTGGGATTTCTCCTGTAGTTTCTTCGGGCCATGTTCACTCTGTGGTTGAGTTCTTTCACCCTGGGACAGTAGTACCAGTAATCATTGTACTGTCTTGATGTGGGTTTTGTTTTTGGGATAGCCTCTTCTGCCGCTAGGTGAAACGCCTCGACCAATTGGTGGTGGAGGGTTGTCTCATCCGCGGGTGCTGCGCCGGCCGGCTGTGATTTTTCGCGCCACTTAGCCAGGTGTTTCTTGAAGAGTCCCCAGTCTGCCTTTTGAGTGTTGTATCTCCATCTCGGGGGGGGTGGAGTGGGGAGTTTGTTCACCTTCAGCGTTGTTAGGGTGGCGAAGTGGTCACTGGTCAGCGTGGGGTGTATCTGCCAGGAGGCCGAAGGCTGTAGTGCACTGGAGACGAAGGTTAGATCTAGCCTTCCTCCCCTAGTGTGGGTGGGCTCTCCGGTGTTCAGGAGGCAGATCTCGGGTGTATCTTGAAAGGTGGTGTATAGGTGTAGGCCGTCTTCATTTGTGGGGCTTGCCGAGCTTAGGAAGGGATGATGTGCGTTGAAATCCCCTCCTATGAGTGTGGCGTGGTCAGCGGCCGAAGCAAATAATTGAGTAACCTCCAGTGAGCCCCTTGGGTTCTTGTAGATGTTGTGAACAGTTAATTCCCGTTCTTGGAGGGTTACTTTGACGGCCTGTGTCTCGATGTTTTCCCCACATGGAAATTGCTGCGTGACATCGGCGGAGGGTATGCTTGACTTGACCAAGATCATACATCCTCTTGTTGACGCCTGCGTGAAATGCCTCCTGTATGTCTTGTAACCGCTGAATTTGAAACAGTGGTGTTCTTGTAGAAGTGTTTCTTGTAGGAGTATGATGTCAAGCTTGTCCTTGGCTGCTGCTTCTTGTAGGAGGTGTTTCTTGTTTTTGATGCCCTGAGCATTCCATGTTAGGATGTTCAGGGTGCTGACGTTTTCCACCACTGTTTCATCGGGGACTTCTGGTGGTCCTCGATGGAGATGTCCAAGTTCGATTCCAACTGAATCAGGTCCATGTCTTCGTGTTCTGTGGTTTTTGCCTTCTGGGCCGTGGTTCGGTTCAGGGGAGTTGAAACGTCCAGTTTCTTTCTGGGAGCTGTCGGTATCTTGGGAGCTGTCGGTGTCTTGGGTTCTCTGGTGGCCTTCTTCGGTGTAGAGTGTACCTCGGCTGTTACTCGTGTGCGGACCGGCGTGGCTTCCTCCACTGAGGTGGCTGGAGCTGTGGCGACTTGCCCGAGGACGCTCCCCATGAGTATTTGGAGCTGTGTGGGTTGGATCTTGTGGCCCAGTAGTCCGGCTAGGCCCTCCGCGAAGGTCGTCAGTACATTGGCTAGGTCTGATATGTGTATCATTCCTTCTGGTGCCTTGGTGTGTGCTTCTTTTGTCTTTCTCGTGGTTGTCGTTCTCTGCTGCTTGGGTGGCTGAGGTGTGGCTGTAGTGAGGCCAGGAAACTGGGCTGCACTTTGGGTGTTGACTGGCTGAGGAGGTTGTCTTTGTTGTTTGGGCCTTTGGGTTCCCCACACGAAGGTACTTGGTGGGGCTGGTGTGTAGGCGGTGGGGGCCGGTCTTGCTGCTGGTCGGTTTGCCTGGACCCTCTTTGTTCTCTCGGAGCATCCAGGATTCCAGGCGTGGTGTTTGCCCCCGCAGTTGGCACACTTGGGGGCAATTTTTTCCCCATTTTTCAGTTTGGTGAGGCAGGACTGTGTGCCGTGCTTCTGTGCGCAGACTGCGCAGATTTCCCTGTACGTGCACCTTGTCTGATGGTGCCCGTATTTCTGGCATCTGAAGCATCGCAGGGGCTCTGGGACGAAGGGCCTCACTTCGTAGATCCCCCAGGTTTTGAGGTCTATGGTGCTGGGGGGTGAGCCGTAGTGCGTTATGAGGACTTGTTTCGTGGTGGCCGTCTTGTCGGACAGGGGAGAGCATCTCTCGGCTTTTAGGATCTTCGGGTGGTTCTCCAGGGGTTCGAGAGGTAGTTCCTTTGGGTACCGGAGGACTACCGACTTCATCAGTTTCTGGGCGGGGTCTAGCTTGGTTGAAGTAATGGTGGTGGTGTTTTGTAGGTAAGTGTCGAGGGTGGTGGCGGAGTTCTTGTCTTTGGGGTGAGCGATCATCTCCCCCTTTAGGTTGGGCCGCACTGAGAACTTGGCCAGTGGGTTTTGCTTTTCCATCTCTGTGACGGCGGCATATGTTGTTTTTGCGTCCGTTTTCGTGATCCGGAATTTTGGCAGTGTCGTTGGAGGTGAGCTGGTGGTGGTGATGGGTGCCTTGGGGGCTGCTTGACGGCAATCGTTTCCCGAAAAGGCACGTCGGCGTTTCTTATTTTCTACCTTCGTCCAATTGTCCTCAGTAGCGGTAGCAGTGGTGGTGGTGGTGGAGGTGGTGGTGGTGGTGGAGTTGTTGGAGGTGGTGGCAGAGTTCCTACTTTTCAGGGCTTCGTTGAAGGCGCGTAACTGGTCTGCTTTCTCTGTGCGAAGCCTGTCGTGGTTCGGGTCGTCAGGTTGGCGGTTCAGGCGGGGATCGCGGTTAGGAGGGCGTACGCGCTCCATAACCGGGTTGTTGTTGTTGTTGTTGTTTTTTTTTTTTTTTTTTTTTTTTTTTTTTTTTTTTTTTTTTTTTTTTTTTTTTTTTTTTTTTTTTTTTTTTTTTTTTTATTTAGATCCTACCTATTCCGGTTGAGTAAACAGCAAAGGAATTACAGCACTCCCCACTAGCTGGTGGTCGTAGAGTGGTTCCTGAGCTTCTCTCACGGAGCCCCGATTGGGGAAGCCTACTTCCTAGTGTATGTGACTGCTCACTTATAGACGTGAGCTAAGTGTGCCTATTTGGGAAGGATAAGGATTGCGACCCTCTTTCCAGGTGGACCCGCACGATCACGGTTTTCCTGGAAAGACTCGGCTGGGGAGGGTTTTGCTCCGACCCCCTTTCGTGTTCACAATCTCCTGGGAGGGAGGTGAACAGTTACAGGGGGGACCGCAGGACGAATACACTTTTGAGGGTGCAGGTCCCTAGGCCAGAGCGAAAAAGGAAAAATGGTAGTAGAAGGAAAAGAGCTCAAACCACGCCGGGAATATCGCGCTATAACTGCTCTCCAGCTGGAGTGTGGGTCACTCACACCACCAGTGGGGAGGGCAAGCTAATGCTCGATAAACCGAGAACGCTCGTGAGTTGTTTGGACGATGACAGTCGTGGGTGGTCCGGTCCGGGAAGATGGCCAACAATGGTACAAGGGAGAGGGCGGTCTTCAGAGTTCCGGGTCCAGCAGGAGGTCTTGTTGAGAGGTCTTCTTCGTTCAGGAGCGATGTGGGCGGCCTGGCAGGCGGGCGGGCTTATATACAGACATTCTCCACCTCAGTGGCCACCTCATTGGCCACGAGTGCCGCATGCGTCATCCGCAAGCTACGCCCCACCTCCAAGAGGGAGGGACGGCCTTGGATGAACGATACTACCGCTGCGTCCACGTGGCGCGGATACGTCCGGACACGCCGACCTGCCCCAAGAAACTAAACCTCCTAGTTCTCCAGAAGTTTTTCGAAGCTAATGGGATCGTGGGGGTCACCAAGGTAGAACGCCTAAAGCTCCATGGTGACATCAAGATCACCTTCGCCGAGATGGGCATGCCCGCTCAACTCGCGGAGATCCCAGACATCAACGGCATTCCTTTTAAAATGTTTGCCTTCATGTGGGACAACTTGAAGCTGGGTGTAATCTCCCACGCCGAAATTGCCCACATGGACAAAGCAGAGCTGAGTGAGCTCCTCAAGGAGCAGCAGCTCCAAGTTGTGAAGAAGCTGTCCGACACCACTGCCCTCATCGGACACCACTCCACCCTACCCAAGGAAGCTCAACTGGCGTGGGTAACTATGCCAGTCAAGCCCTACTGCAGACCGAAACGGTGTTACAAATGCCAGCACTATGGACACACTGTAAACAAGTGTGAGGCGCAGGAAGACACCTGCTCCATGTGTGGCAGCCCTGGACACCGCTACACGGCCTGCCCCAACACAGAGAAAAAATGCGTTGCCTGTGGTGGCCCACACTCCTCCGCCGACCGGACCTGCCCCAGATGGAAGGAGGAATGCAGGGTAGCCAAGGCTCGTCTTGAGAAAAAACTGAGCTACAAAGAGGCCCTCCTTGCTGTACGCTCCCAAGAAAAAAAAAAACCAGCAGTAAAGAAAAACCAAGAAAAGAAAACTCAACAGAAGCAGCCCACCACACAGAACCAAGAACACCACGTGGCCCGTGGTGCTGAAGCCCACGCGGCCAGTGGTGCTGAAGCCCACGTGGTCAACCTCTCCCTCTCTGAATTCTTCCACACCTATGAGGACTTAAAATACGAGGAGGAAGACGAACAAGAAGACCCAAACACAAACGAATGGACAATTCAAGAGAGCAAGAAGAGAAGGAGAGAGAGAAGAAAATCGACATCAAGCTAAGAAGACCAAGACATCCCCTCCACACAAGAAACCAAAACACAATCAAGCCGACCAAGCACTGAACATCCATTGCCCAACCCAACACGCACCTGACGCCTGACCTGACGCTTGACCTGACGCTTGACCTGACGCTAGCCTGGCCTTGTCTTGTCGCCTCCCTGCCGCGTCCAGCCGGGTTGTTGCTGCTGCCCCCATCTTATAATCCCTCACGCAAGCGGTGTTTAGCCACTGCATCTGTTCTCTCCTCCTAAAATTCACTTCAATCCTCCCTTTATTCTTCTCCTGAACCTCCTTCCCCCCTGTCACTAGCATTTTTCGATTCGATTCGGCGAAGCCACACCAGGACCACCTGTAGTAGCAACCACAACAACATGACTGGACGAGGCAAAGGAGGCAAGGGACTTGGAAAGGGTGGCGCCAAGCGTCATCGTAAGGTGCTTCGTGACAACATCCAGGGTATCACCAAGCCCGCCATTCGTCGTCTAGCTCGGCGTGGAGGTGTTAAACGTATATCCGGCCTCATCTACGAGGAGACCCGCGGCGTCCTCAAGGTGTTTCTGGAGAACGTCATCCGTGACGCCGTCACCTACACCGAGCACGCAAAAAGGAAGACCGTCACCGCCATGGATGTGGTGTATGCCCTGAAACGGCAGGGCCGCACCCTTTATGGTTTTGGTGGTTAATCAACCTGATGGACGGGCGCACACCACCACCACCACCACGACAAACAAATATACGGACCTAATTTTAGGTCCACATTTAAATCGCTAAAGAGTTGGTTAGACACTGAGTAAATCGTTGAAAATATATCCAATAACATGATCCTCTCTAATTCTGGACTTGTGGTATGAGTATAGGTTGTGTGTGAACGTGTTGGAACCACTTCCTAATAATTGTCAGTCAGTCAGTCAACATTCACCTAACCTCCAGGTACCTCACCTAACTTCCTGTAGCGTCACCGAACCTCACGAAATGTAACCCAATGTAGTTTATAATCTATCCTAACATGACATAACATAACCACGCACTATATTACTTCGGTAAGAGTAATGAGTTTTAATACGCAAAGTTGCAGTTATCATTCATTCATACATACATACATACATACATACATAACATGCTAGTGGCAGGGGGGATTGAAGTGAATTTTAGGAGGATAGAATAGGTGCAGTGGCTAAACAGCGCTTGCGTGAGGGACTTTAAGCAGCAACTCGCCTGGATGCGGCAGGATAGAGTCAGGTCAAGCGTCCGGTGCATGTTGGGTTCCGCCATGGTTTCTCAGTGTTTGGTCGGCTTGATTGTGTGTGTTGTTTTCTTGTTTGGAGGAAATGTCTTGGTATTCTTCTTCTTAGCTTGAAGTTGATTTTCTTCTAACTCTTCTCCTCTTGTTGTTCGTCTTCCTCGTGTCTGCTATCATTCTGTAAAGACTCTCTATATGTATGTAGGTATGAGTGAGTAACAGTTGCCGGTTACAGTGATACTTCATATTCGCTGGTGTTGTACTGTATGGCTTCGGTATTTCTTAATATACAAACGGCACCGTTAGGGGATTGAGGTATTTAAAAACCAGCCTACATTACTTATATATAGACATAAATAATGTGGCTTGGACAATAATGACGACTACTCTCTCCTACCTTCCCCAAACAAGGGCTTTTCGAAAGTATACATTGGACACAAATGACTTAGTACATCATACATTGGTGGTTTAACAAAAGCCCTCATTAGAGAAAGGTGAAGGAGCACACAGTGAACATACAGATTGATGTTTGCACGCGTAGATAATGTAAGGTGAGATGTTAAACACCAGACACGTAGTGTAGTAACTCCCTCACAGATGGCGTTATGAGGGGCCTGATGATGTAGCAGTTACCTCACAGATGGTGTTATGAGGAACTTCACATGATGATGCTGTAGCAAAACATTCACTACGTGGTGTCGTAGCATCTTGGGGACACCACGTGGTCGACATGACTCACTCATTCAAGTGGGTGAGGTGTGGTCCCAGGCCTCTCTATCGTGGAGTCTCAGGGGAAGTATAACTGGGTACCTGGGACCTCACTGTGTGAAGGTGGTTAGCTAGCTTGGGTAAGACTCAACTGCCGAGTTGTTTTTCACTGAGTTAAGCACTGTTCACCACTATTCATCACTGGTTCCCTTCCTTTGCCAAATGAGATAGTACCTTATGGCAAGAACTTGTTGATAGTCCGGTGGGGAGGAGGGTTCAGGGGAGTGAGGTGGTATGGGCCAACATATAAATAATAATAATAATAATAATAATTAACGGTTTATTGAAAGAGCTTGGCAGCCAGAAGGCTGAAAATATACAGTTACATATTTGGGGAATGGGTTACGAATTACAAATAATATACAAGTAACATGAGTGACACAAATAAAACATATAATAACTAGCTGGGGAAAAGCTCAAACTACAGTTCATTTCAACATAGTGACAGTGCAAGGAGTAGTGTTTACTGGGAGTGAGTACACTGATTTATTACAAGTTATCGATAATTTTTACAATGGTTGGGACTGGGCTGTTCTTATAGCGATCAGTTCGTGCACGTATGGGCTGGGCTGGATGCGGTTGTGGTGTCAAAGAGCAATTCTCGGACTAGGGATCTCAGGTGGTAGTAGGAGCCGGTGTCAGGGATGGTGTAGAAGCTTCTTACCAAATTTGCAGATGAGGTCGTGGTGATGGTCAGTGAGAGTCTAAAGGGTCAGTGTGTTGAGCGCTTCTTGATATGTGGAGTAGGAAGGGTAGAGAATAATCTTGCATGGCCTCTTTTGCACTTTTTCGAGGTGTTTACGTTGTGTGGCATTTAGGGAGGAAGACCAGGTGGAGGAGGCATAGGTGAGCTTGGGAAGTATGAATGTTGTGTAAACACTGAGGAGCTCGTGTGCAGGACCACCGAGGGACTTGAGTCGGCGTAGGAGGTGGAGACGGAAACTGGAGGATTTGATAACTTCACTGACGTGTGGTTTCTAATTTAGTTTGTTGTCTATATGTATGTGTGTGTGTGTGTGTGTGTGTGTGTGTGTGTGTGTGTGTGTGTGTGTATACTACTGTACTTTTTAGATCCTCCTACGCAACCTAACCTATTATAGTTAAGTATAGTAGGCTATACACTATTTTGTTAGTATGTGTTATAAAATGAAATTGCATGTTATTATTATTAATATTATTATTATTAATATTATTATTATTATTATTATTATTATTATTAGTAGTAGTAGTATTATTATTATTATTATTGTTATTATTATTACATGCTAATATAATACTAAGTTGCCCGCCAGATTTCCTCAGAGATGGGAGGAGCACATTGGCGGCGGTGTTGTTTATACTCCGCCCGATTACTGATTCCTATTCACCGAGCCAGAGCTGGCGGGCGGCGTGTTATGTGCCACGTTTTGTTTCCCATTGGGCGTACCGCTCAGCTGGGGGGTAGGAGATTTCATAAAAAGAAAGTTTGAGTGGAGAGCACACCTTTTCCTTCACATACAGTTATCTTAGACCATCTACTAGTATAATAGTTTGCACAAAAATACTCTACACTCTTTCTAGGTTGTTGCTATTTTTTTTTTTTTTTTTTTTGACTTCTCATCAGATTGTGCATTCAACTAATATACACTATTAGTGTGTTTATTATTATGTTTTATAGTATTATTTCGTATAATATTGGGTAACACAATTAGAGTCACTAGTATAGTATATTATTGGGGTTTATAGCAGTTTGTGGTCTAATAGTATCATGCTTTATGAGTGGTGTTCTATGTAGTGATGATTAGGCAATAAAATATGCTTTGGGGGTTTATAGCAGTTTTTGTGGTCTACTAGTATCATGCTTTATGGGTGGTGTTCTCTGTAGTGATGATTAGGCCATAAAATATGCTTTTGGTTTATTGCTAACAAAATATACTTTGCTCTACCGCTGTAGTGCAAAACATGGTGAAACTTACATACACCGTTAATAAAGTATTGATGGAAGAAGAAGAAGAAGAAGAAGAAGAAGAAGAAGAAGAAGAAGAAGAAGAAGAAGAAGAAGAAGAAGAAGAAGAAGAAGAAGAAGAAGAAGAAGAAGAAGAAGAAGAAGAAGAAGAAGAAGAAGAAGAAGAAAGAGGAAGAATTGTGGAGGGAATGAACAGTGAGACAATGTAAAGCCTCCGGGATGGCGGCAGCGTTTCTGTTATTAATATATAATAAGACAATAGGAAAATATGTTGTTGTCTCTACCTGTATTATTACCTTTGCGATAGCATGGTTCAATTTTGGGAGGACATAGGAAGGAGCAGGAGGTTAGGAAGGGATTTGTAGTGGGAGAGATAGTGTCTGTGATCCTCGGGTCACCACTCCTCGGATTGTGTCAGTTCAAGTTTAGAAGCTCCAACAACTTTCCCTGAATACGAATTGGCAACCTTTCGATTTACAACAGGTACCTACTTACTGCTACAGTAGGTAGGTGAACAGGGACCAAGGGGGCTAGGAAGAGTGTCAAAACAACTTGCTCCTGCCTGCCTGTGTGATGTAGTCGTGGCCAGAATTAGGTTAGGATACAGACACATCTGGCTAGTTAGTAACGCTGTACCCATACCGGAACACTCAGCATGTAAACTTGGTGATACACCTTTAAAGCACTACTATATTATTGAATGGGACACTGTCAAAGACTTCAGGCCACCTCACTTATTGTATCTTGAACTATGTCATTACTTCATTGAGGACATTACATTCTTGCTGTTTATCCCAAATTGGCTAGCTTGCCCACACTGATTAGTCTCTGATGTATTTCTTTGTGTATGAACCTGACTGAAAATAAGGTCGCCTCCCTGGCTGCTGCTGCTGCTGCTGCTGCTTCTTGCGCCCTTCTAAGTCCCGTTTAAGTCCCCACCCCAGGCCCCCACAACCGCCCTTCACATCTACACCATTCAAAATCAATTTCACTCAATTTCCACAAGACTATGCTAATTACACGTAAAATAGAGTGTTATCCTGCAAAACGTTGATGTCGTATATTTCTCTCTTTAAGTGATATCCTGTGGCTCCGAAAGGAGCCTGTTTGGTTAGGTTGTCTTGTGTGAACGAACCTTGGGTTCTTATTTCTTCTCTGTCTTCTTGGGAGGAGCACAGCTTGGATGTTAGGAAGGACACCCCCTTGGGCAATGGTGACTCCAGACAGGAGCTTGTTCAGCTCCTCGTCATTGCGAATGGCAAGCTGAAGATGACGCGGGATAATGCGGGTCTTCTTGTTGTCGCGGGCGGCGTTACCGGCCAGCTCGAGCACTTCTGCTGCCAGGTACTCCATGACGGCTGCAAGGTACACAGGGGCACCTGCACCAACACGCTCAGCATAGTTGCCTTTACGCAAGAGACGGTGGATCCTACCCACGGGGAACTGGAGTCCGGCCCTGCTAGAACGGGACTTTGACTTGCCCTTCACTTTGCCTCCCTTGCCGCGTCCTGACATGTTGCTGCTGCTGCTTTTCGTGATAGGAGTTAAATTTCCGCCCGCCACCTTGGTCTTTTATACCAAGCTCAGGATCAGGCCAGGTGGCCATCTCGCGGACCCAACCAATGTAAGAGAGCCGTAGCTGCAGCCAGTCTGATCCTGAGCGGCCCGCTCGGTATATAAGGAAAAGTTAGTCGGGCCAGTTTTCAATTCTCTCGCTCCGCGCCACGAGTAACTGTGCCGCCATGCCTCCCAAAACTTCCGGAAAGGCTGCCAAGAAGGCTGGAAAGGCCCAGAAGGCCATTGCCAAGGGTGACAAGAAGAAGAAGCGCAGGAGGAAGGAAAGCTACAGCATCTCCATCTACAAGGTACTGAAGCAAGTGCACCCCGACACAGGAGTCTCCTCCAAAGCTATGTCCATCATGAACTCTTTCGTGAACGACATCTTCGAGCGCATCGCTGCCGAGGCTTCCCGCCTGGCGCACTACAACAAACGCTCCACCATTACAAGTCGGGAAATCCAGACAGCTGTCCGACTCTTGCTGCCCGGTGAACTGGCCAAGCATGCCGTGTCTGAGGGCACCAAGGCTGTCACCAAGTACACCTATTCCAAGTAAGAGGTTACTTGTGCACAACAAACACGCCATCCCACTACTACAACTTAATCGGCTCCATCGGAGCCACAGTTACATGTTAAAGAGACAGTTACCGACAGTGATATATTGAGAGGGAAATAAAAAAAATAAAATTATAATAATCTGCATTCTCTATTGGCGTAGAAACAGGACTAAATCGAAACATAATAAATAAATAAATAAATTCTGCGTGGAGTACTTTTACACCCACTGCAAAGTGACATACATGGAGTGTGTTTGGGCTTCATTTCTTGTTTGCAGCATGCCTATTTCATGTAAAAAAAAATTTTATTTTATTTTATTGTATGTTCTTTTATTTTATTTATTTCTTTACTTACTTATTCTTTATATATTTATTTGTTACTAGCTCTTGTTTGTTGCACCCACCCACCTCCCGAATTGATGACCTACTATACAATCGTACCTCCACGAATGTTACCAACTTACCGTTAGGCGATTTGGATAACCGAAATTAACGCTCTCCGACCACCAACCATTTCGATTGTCATGAAAATTATCTTCAGAACAGTTCTTTGGCCCTGAGAAGGGCCGAGTTATAGATGTCTGGTAGGTTTTGTTGTGCTTTTTGTTTTTCCCCAAGGAAGAGGACTTAAGCACGCTCTCCGCGGATGCGCCGGGCCAGCTGGATGTCCTTGGGCATGATGGTAACGCGCTTGGCGTGAATGGCACACAGGTTGGTGTCCTCGAAAAGACCCACCAGGTAAGCCTCAGAGGCTTCCTGCAAAGCCATGACGGCAGACGACTGGAAGCGCAGGTCAGTCTTGAAATCCTGGGCGATCTCACGCACCAGGCGCTGGAAGGGCAGCTTCCTGATGAGTAGCTCTGTGCTCTTCTGGTAACGACGGATCTCACGAAGGGCGACGGTTCCGGGCCTGTAACGATGGGGCTTCTTGACACCACCGGTGGCTGGGGCGGACTTGCGAGCTGCCTTGGTGGCAAGCTGCTTCCGTGGAGCCTTGCCTCCAGTGGACTTGCGGGCAGTCTTTTTAGTACGGGCCATCTCGACGACGAAATAGTCAATACGGGCGGCCCGGTTGTTGTTGTTGTTGTATAGATTGTCGGACCGTAGTCCGACACGGGCCTTTGCCTATAGGCGGCCCGTTTGGTGGTTCCGGCTGGAGCTCCAGGAGCAGTCAGACCGGATTGGGATTGGAGGTGGTCCCACCTGCAGATTGGAGGGATACTGCAGGTTGCAAGTGTGAGCGGACCCCCGATCAGTGGACGCTTACCACCGGCCCCCACTCTTGGACGTGGTCAGCCTCGGAGTGGCGCGCCCCCCGAACTGGGGTCCGCACTTGCTGGGAGAGGATGCTTTCTAAGCTATCTGGGTGGTGGGTATCGTGTGATGACCCGGAGTAGGTGGTGAATGTGGTCTGTGTGGGCCTTTCGGGTTAGAGTGGCCGCTGGTGTTGTGTGTGTTTCTTGGGAGATTTGAGTTCTGTCTCAGAGGCTTTGTGTGACCTCGCAATCGAGGAGATAGTGTTCAAGTGGGTTGGCTGCTGGCTCCTGACAGTAGGTGCATTCCATGACGTCATTTCCGATCATCTGCCAGGAGCACTTGTACCCTAGTCGTAGTCGGTGAAGGCTGACTTGGGTTTGTCTTGGAGTTTTCTTGTCTGCGAAAGGTGGTTCCCCTTTTGTGGCCGCCAGGTACCATTTGGCTGATTGGGAACCAGCGTTGAGTGCATGAAGGAAGCTCTTTTTGATGTGGAGCTTGCTAGTCTTTCTGAGGTGATTCTTGATCTGTTGCACACTTGCTGGAACTTGGATGTGTACGCTACTAGAACGTGTAGCTGCCTTGGCTGCTTCGTCTGCCACGTCGTTTCCTCCGATCCCTACATGACTGGGAATCCAGTGTAAGACGACTGGTCGGTTTTGACTTTGGAATTCCTGTAGCTGTGCGAGGATCGAGGTGATGATGTGGACGTTGTCTCTTGGTTGACTGTGTTGCAGCGCCTGCATGGCCGATTTCGAGTCCGTGTGAATTATGATGGACTTGTTGTGTTGTGTTGCAGCGTGTTGTAGGGCCTTTGAGATTGCTACCAGTTCTGTTT
>NW_024750074.1:0-25185 GCF_018991925.1 Homarus americanus | reverse complement strand
GATAGAGTATAACAAAGATCCCTGATCGAGTATATTAAAGTCCCCTGATCGAGTATAACAAAGTCCCCTGATCGTGTATAACGAGGTCCCCTAATCGAGTATAACAAAGCACCCTCATCGAGTATAACAAAGTCCCCTTATCGAGTATAACAATGTCCCTGATCGAGTATAACAATGGCCCCTTATCGAGTATAACAAAGGCCCCTCATCGAGTACAACAAAGCCCCCTCATCGAGTGCAACAAAGTCCCCTGATCGAGTATGACAAAGTCCTCTGTTCGAGTATAACAAAAGCTCCTCATCGAGTATAACAAAGGCCCCTGATCGAGTATAACAAAGGCCCCTGATCGAGTATAACAAAATCCCCTGATCGAGTATATACAAAGTCCCCTCATCGAGTATAGCAAAGTCCCCTGATCGAGTATATTAAAGTCCCTCATCGAGTATAACAAAGTCCACTGATCTGCCCTGATCAACTATAACAAAGTCCCCTGATCGAGTATAACAAAGTCCCTGATCGAGTAAAACAAAGTCCCCTGATCGAGTATAACAAATTCCCCTTATCGAGTATAACAAAGTCCCCTGATCGAGTATAACAATGGCCCCTTATCGAGTATAACAAAGGCCCCTGATCGAGTACAACAAAGCCCAAAGATCGAGTACAAGAAAGACCCCTAACCGAGTATAACAAAGTCCCCTGATCGAGTATAACAAAGGTTCCTCATCGAATATAACAAAGGCCCCTAATCGAGTTAACAAAGTCCCCTAATCGAGTATAACAAAGTTCCCGATCGAGTATAACAAAGGCCACTGATCGAGTATAACAAAGTCCCCAGATTGAGTATAACAAAGTCCCCTGATCGAGTATAACACAGGCCCCTGATCGAGTATAACAAAGGCCCCTCATCGAGTATAGCAAAGTCCCCTGATCGAGTATATTAAAGCCCCCTGATCGAGTATAACAAAGTCCACTGCTCTACCCTGATCAAGTACAACAAATTCCCCTGAACGAGTATAACAAAGGCCGCTCATCAAGTATAGCAAAGTCCCCTGATCGAGTATAACAAAGTCCCCTGATCGATTATAACAAAGTCCCCTGATCGAGTATAACACAGTTCCCTAATCGAGTATAACAAAGTCCCCTGATCGAGTATAACAAAGTCGCCTAATCGAGTATAACTAATTCCCCTGATCGAGTATAACAAAAGTCCCATGTCGAGTATAACAAAAGTCCCTTATGGAGAATAACAAAGGTCCCTTATCGAGTATAACAAAGTCCTCTGATCGAGTATAACAAAGTCACCTGATCGAGTATATTAAAGTCCCCTGATCGAGTATAACAAAGTTCACTGATCTAGTATATCAAAGTCCCCTGATCAAGTATAACAAAGCCCCCTGATCGAGTATAACAAAGCCCTCTCATCGAGTATAACAAAGGGCCCTTATCGAGTATAACAAAGGCCCCTGATCGAGTACAACAAAGGCCCCTCATCGAGTACAACAAAGGCCCCTGGTCGAGTATAACAAAGTCCCCTGATAGAGTATAACAAAGATCCCTGATCGAGTATATTAAAGTCCCCTGATCGAGTATAACAAAGTCCCCTGATCGTGTATAACGAGGTCCCCTAATCGAGTATAACAAAGCACCCTCATCGAGTATAACAAAGTCCCCTTATCGAGTATAACAATGTCCCTGATCGAGTATAACAAAAGTCCCATGTCGAGTATAACAAAAGTCCCTTATCGAGTATAACAAAGCCCCGTTATCGAGTATAACAAAGTCCCCTGATCGAGTATAACAAAGTCACCTGATCGAGTATAACAAAGTCTCCAGATCAAGTATAACAAAGTCCACTGATCGAGTATAACAAAGTCCACTGATCGAGTATAACAACGCCCCCTCATCGAAAATAACAAATTTCCCTGATCGAGTGTAAGAAAGTCCCCTCAACGAGTATAACAAAGGCCCCTCATCGAGAATAGCAAATTCCCCTGATCGAGTATAACAAAGTACATTCATCCAGTATAACAAAGTCCCCTGATTGAGAATAAAAAAGTCTCCTGATCGCGTATAACAAAGTCCCCTGATAGAGTATAAGAAAGCCCCCTGATCGAGTATAACAAAGTCCCCTGATCGAGTATATTAAAGTCCCCTTATCGAGTATAACAAAGTCCATTGATCTAGTATAAAAAAGTCCCCTGATCAAGTATAACAAAGCCCCCTCATCGAGTATAACAAAGCCCCCTGATCGAGTATAACAAAGGGCCCTGATCAAGTATAACAGAGTCCCCGAATCGAGTATAAGAAAGTCCCCTAATCGAGTATAACAAAGGCCCCTTATCGAGTATAACAAAGGCCCCTAATCGAGTACAACAAAGGCCCCTCATCGAGTACAACAAAGGCCCCTGGTCGAGTATAACAAAGTCCCCTGATCGAGTATACAAAGTCCACTGATCAAGTATAACAAAGCCCCTTGATCGAGCATAACAAAGTCCCCTGATCGAGTATAACAAAGTCCCCTGATCAGGTATAACAAAGCCCCTCATCGAGAATAACAAAGTCCCCTTATCGAGTATAACAAAGTCCCCTGATCGAGTATAAAAATGGCCCCTTATCGAGTATAACAAAGGCCCCTGATCGAGTACAACAAAGACCCCTGATCGAGTACAACAAAGACCCCTGATCGAGTATAACAAAGTCCCCTGATCGAGTATAACAAAGGCTCCTCATCGAATATAACAAAGGCCCCTGATCGAGTTAACAAAGTCCCCTGATCGAGTATAACAAAGTCCCCGATCGAGTATATTAAAGTCCCTGATCGAGTATAACAAATTCCCCTGATCGAGTATAACAAAGTCCCCTAATCGAGTATAACAAATTCCCCTTATCGAGCATAACAAAGTCCCCTGATCGAGTATAACAAATTCCCCTAATCGAGTATAACAAAGTCACCTGATCGAGTATAACAAAGCCCCCTGAACGAGTATAACAAAGATCCCTGATCGAGTATAACAAAGTTTCCTAATAGAGTATAACAAAGCCCCATCATTGTGTATAACAAAGTCACCTGACCGAGTATAACAAAGCCCCCTAAACGAGTATAACAAAGATCCCTGATCGAGTATAACAAAGTCCCGTGAACGAGTATAACAAAGTCCCCTGAACGAGTATAACAAAGTTCCCTAATCGAGTATATTAAAGTCCCCTTATCGAGTATAACAAAGTCCCCTGATAGAGTATAACAAAGCCCCCTCATCGAGTATAACAAAGTCACCTGACCGAGTATAACAAAGCCCCCTGAACGAGTATAACAAAGATCCCTAATCGAGTATAACAAAGTCCACTGATAGAGTATAACAAAGCCCCCTCATCGAGTATAACAAACTCACCTGACCGAGTTATAACAAAGCCCCCTCAACGAGTATAACGAAGGCCCGTGGTCGAGTATAACAAAGTCCCGTGATCGAGTACAACAAAGACCACTGATCGAGTACAACAAAGGCCCCTGATCGAGTATAACAATATCCCCTGATCGAGTATAACAAAGTCCCCTCATCAAGTATAACAAATTCCCCGAATCGAGAATAACAAAGTCCCCTCATCGAGTATAACAAAGGCCCCTTATCGAGTATAACAATGCCCCCTGATCGAGTATAGCAAAGTCCCCTGATCGAGTATAACAAAGTCCCCTCATCGACTATAACAAAGGCCCCTTATCAAGTATAACAAAGCCCCCTGATCGAGTATAGCAAAGTCCCCTCATCGAGTATAACAAAGTCCCCTGATCGAGTATAACAAATTCCCCTGATCAAGTATAACAAAGTCCCCCCATCGAGTATAACAAAGCCCCTTATCGAGTATAACAAAGGCCCCTGATCGAGTATAACAAATTCCCCTGATCGAGTATAACAAAGTCCCCTCATCGAGTATAGCAATGTCCCCTGATCGAGTATTTTAAAGTCCCTCATCGAGTATAACAAAGTCCACTAATCTAGTATAACAAAGTCCCCTGATCAAGTATAACAAAGCCCTGATCGAGTATATAATAAAGCCCTGATCGAGTATAACAAAGGCCCTGATCGAGTATAACAAAACCCTGATCGAGTATAACAGTCCCCTAATCGAGTATAACAAAGGCCCCTGATCGAGTACAACAAAGGCCCCTGATCGAGTACAACAAAGGCCCCTGGTCGAGTATAACAAAGTCCCCTGATCAAGAATAACAAAGAACCTTGATCGAGTATAACAAAGTCCCCAGATCCAGTATAACAAAGTCCCCTGATAGAGTAAAACAAAGGCCACTCATCGAGTATAACAAAGTCCCCTGATCGAGTATAACAAAGATCCCTGATCGAGTATAACAAAGTCCCTTGATAGAGTATAACAAAGATCCCTGATCGAGTATATTAAAGTCCCCTGATCGAGTATAACAAAGTCCCCTGATCGAGTATAACGAAGTCCCCTAATCGAGTATAAGAAAGCACCCTCATCGAGTATAACAAAGTCCCTTTATCGAGTATAACAATGTCCCTGATCGAGTATAACAATGGCCCGTTATCGAGTATAACAAAGGCCCCTGATCGAGTACAACAATGCCCCCTCATCGAGCGCAACAAAGTCCCCTGATCGAGTATGACAAAGTCCTCTGATCGAGTATAACAAAAGCTCCTCATCGAGTATAACAAAGGCCCCTCATCGAGTATAACAAAATCCCCTGATCGAGTATATACGAAGTCCCCTCATCGAGTATAGCAATGTCCCCTGATCGAGTATATTAAAGTCCCTCATCGAGTATAACAAAGTCCACTGATCTGCCCTCATCAACTATAACAAAGTCCCCTGATCGAGTATAACAAAGTCCCCTGATCGAGTAAAACAAACTCCCCTGATCGAGTATAACCAATTCCCCTGATCGAGTATAACAAAGTCCCCTCATCGAGTATAACAAAGGCCCCTTATCGAGTATAACAAACATCCCTGATCAAGTATAGCAAAGCCCCCTGATAGAGTATAACACAGCCCCCTCATCGAGTATAACAAAGTCACATGACCGAGTATAACAAAGCCCCCTGAACGAGTATAACAAAGATCCCTGATCGAGTATAACAAAGGCCCCTTATCGAGTATAACAAAGTTTCCTGATCGAGTGTAATTAAGGCCCCGGATCGAGTATAACAAAGTCCCGTGATCGAGTAAAACAAAGGCCCCTGTTCGAGTACAACAAAGGCCCCTTATCGAGTACAACAAAGGCCCCTGATCGAGTATAACAAAGTCCCCTCATCAGGAATAACAAAGCCCCTATTCGAGTATAACAAAATCTCCTGATCGAGTAAAACAGTCCTCGATCATGTAACAAATTCCCTAAGTGAGAATAACAAAGTCCCCCATCGAGTATATAACAAAGGCCCCTTATCGAGTATAACAAAGTCCCTCGGATCGAGTATAGCAAACTCCCCTGATCGAGTATAGCAAAGTCCCCTGATCGAGTATAAAAGTCCCTCATCGAGTATAACAGCACCTGATCGAGTATAACAAAGGGCCCTGATCACGGCAATAAAAGTCCCTGATCGAGTATAACAAAGTCCTCAATCGAGTATAAATAACTGCCCCTTATCGAGTATAACAAAGGCCCTGATCGAGTACACAACAGCGCCCCTGGTGGAGTATAACAAAGTCCCTGAACAAGAATAACAAAGAAAACTGATCGAGTATAACAGTCCCTAGATCCAGTATAACAAAGTCCCCTGATAGAGTAAAACAAAAGTCCCTCATAGAGTATAACAGTCCAATTGATCGAGTATAACAATGGCCCCTATCGAGTATAACAATGGCCCCTGATCGAGTACAACAAAGCCCTCATCGAGTATATAACAAAGTCCCCTTATCGAGTATAACAAAGTCCCTGATCGAGTATAACAATGGCCCCTTATCGAGTATAACAATGGCCCCCTGATCGGGTACAACAAAGCCCTGATCGAGTACAAATAATGACCCCTCGATCGAGATAACAAAGTCGCCCGATCGAGTATAACAAAGGCTCCTCATCGAATATAACAAAGTCCCCTCATCGAGTATATCAAAGTCCCGATCGAATATAACAAAGGCCACTGATCGAGTATAACAAAGTCCCCAGATTGAGTATAACAAAGTCCCCTGATCGAGAATAACAAAAGCCCCTGATCGAGTATAACAAAGTCCCCTGGTTGTGTATAACAAAGTCCCCTGATCGAGTATAACAAAGGCCCCTGATCGAGTAAAACAAAGTCCCCTGATTGCGTATAACAAAGTCCCCTGATCGAGTATAACATAGGCCCCTCATCGAGTATAGCAAAGTACCCTGATCGATTATATTAAAGTCCCTCATCGAGTATAACAAAATCCACTGATCTGCCCTGATCAACTATAACAAAGTCCCCTGATCGAGTATAACAAAGTCCCCTGATCGAATAAAAACAAAGTCCCATGTTCGAGTATAACAAATTCCCCTGATCGAGTATAACAAAGTCCCCTCATCGAGTATAACAAAGGCCCCTTATCGAGTATAACAAACTTCCCTGATCGAGTATAGCAAAGCCCCCTGATAGAGTATAACACAGCCCCCTCATCGAGTATAACAAAGTCACATGACCGAGTATAACAAAGCCCCCTGAACGAGTATAACAAAGATCCCTGATCGAGTATAACAAAGGCCCCTTATCGAGTATAACCAAGTTTCCTGATCGAGTGTAATAAAGGCCCCTGATCGAGTATAACAAAGTCCCGTGATCGACTACAACAAAGGCCAATGATCGAGTACAATAAAGGCCGATCATCGAGTACAACAAAGGCCCCTGATCGAGTATAACAAAGTCCCCTCATCAAGAATAACAAAGCCCCTATTCGAGTATAACAAAATCTCCTGATCGAGAAAAACAGTCCCCTGATCAAGTGTAACAAATTCCCCTAAGTGAGAATAACAAAGTCCCCTCATCGAGTATAACAAAGGCCCCTTATCGAGTATAACAAAGCCCCCTGATCGAGTATAGCAAACTCCCCTGATCGAGTATAGCAAAGTCCCCTGATCGAGTATAAAAAGTCCCCTCATCGAGTATAACAAAGCCCCCTGATCGAGTATAACAAAGGGCCCTGATCACGTATAACAAAGTCCCCTGATCGAGTATAACAAAGTCCCCTAATCGAGTATAACCACTGCCCCTTATCAAGTATAACAAAGGCCCCTGATCGAGTACAACAAAGGCCCCTGGTGGAGTATAACAAAGTCCCCTGATCAAGAATAACAAAGAAAACTGATCGAGTATAACAAAGTCCCCAGATCCAGTATAACAAAGTCCCCTGATAGAGTAAAACAAAGGCCCGTCATCGAGTATAACAATGTCCCCTGATAGAGTATAACAAAGTCCACTGATTGAGTATAACAATGGCCCCTTATCGAGTATAACAATGGCCCCTGATCGAGTACAACAAAGCCCCTCATCGAGTATAACAAAGTCCCCTTATCGAGTATAACAAAGTCCCCTGATCGAGTATAACAATGGCCCCTTATCGAGTATAACAATGGCCCCTGTTCGAGTACAACAAAGCCCCTGATCGAGTACAACAATGACCCCTGATCGAGTATAACAAAGTCGCCTGATCGAGTATAAGAAAGGCTCCTCATCGAATATAACAAAGTCCCCTGATCGAGTATATCAAAGTCCCGATCGAATATCACAAAGGCCACTGATCGAGTATAACAAAGTCCCCAGATTGAGTATAACACAGTCCCCTGATCGAGTATAACAAAGGCCCCTGATCGAGTATAACAAAGTCCCCTGGTTGTGTATAACAAAGTCTCCTGATCGAGTATAACAAAGGCCCCTGATCGAGTAAAACAAAGTCCCCTGATTGCGTATAACAAAGTCCCCTCATCGAGTATAACAAATTCCACTGATCGAGTATAAAAAGTCCCCTCATCGAGTAAAACAAAATCCCCTGATCGAGTATAACAAATTCCACTGATCGAGTATAAAAAGTCCCCTCATCGAGTATAACAAAATCCCCTGATCGAGTATAACAAAGTCCCCTGATCAAGTATAGCAAATTCCCCAAATCGAGAATAACAAAGTCCCCTCATCGAGTGTAACAAAGGCCCCTTATCGAGTATAATAAAGCCCCATGATCGAGTACAACAAAGTCCCCTGATCGAGTATATTAAAGTCCCCTGATCGAGTATAACAAAGTCACCTGAACGAGTATAACAAAGCCCCCTGAACGAGTATAACAAAGTCCCCTGATCGAGTATAACAAATTCCCCTGATCGATATAACAAGTCCACTGGATCAGCCCCCTCATCAACTATAAACAAAGTCCCTAATCGAGTATAACAAAGTCCCCCTGATCGAGTATAACAAATTCCCCTGATCGAGTATATAAAGTCCCCTCATCGAGTATAACAAAGGCGCCTTATCGAGTATAACAAAGGCCCCTCATCGAGTACAACAAAGGCCCGTGATCGAGTATAACAAAGTCCCCTGATCAAGTATAATAAAGCCCCCTCATCGAGTATAACAAAGTCCCCTGATCGAGTATAACAAAGTCCCCTGATCGGGTATAACAAAGTCCCCTGATCGAGTATAACAAAGTCCCCTGATCGAGTATAACAAAGTCCCCTGATCGAGTATAACAAAGTCCCCTGATCGAATAAAACAAAGTCCACTGATCGGGTATAAAAAAGTCCCCTGATCGAGTATAACAAAGTCCCTTAATCGAGTATAACAAAGCCCCCTGATCGAAAATAACAAATTCCCCTGATCGAGTGTAAGAAAGTCCCCTAAACGAGTATAACAAAGATCCCTGATCGAGTATAACAAAGTCCCCTGATAGAGTATAACAAAGCCCCCTCATCGAGTATCACAAAGTCACCTGACCGAGTATAACAAAGCCCCCAGAACGAGTATAACAAAGATCCCTGATCGAGTATAACAAAGTCCCCTGATAGAGTATAACAAACTTCCCTGATCGAGTATAGCAAAGTCCCCTTATCGAGTATAACAAAGGCCCCTCATCGAGTACAACAAAGGCCCTAGATCGAGTACAACAAAGGCCCCTGATCGAGTATAACAAAGTCCACTGATCGAGTATAACAAAGCCCCTTGATCGAGCATAACAAAGTCCCCTGATCGAGTATAACAAAGTCCCCTTATTGAGTATAACAAAGTCCCCTGATCGAGTATAACAATGGCCCCTTATCGAGTATAACAAAGTCCCCTAATCGAGTATAACAAAGGCCCCTTATCGAGTATAACAAAGACCCTCATCGGCATAACAAAGTCCCTGATCTATAACAGCGTTCCTCATCGAATATAACAAAGGCCCCTGATCGAGAGTTAACAAAGTCCCCTGATCAAGTATAACAAAGTCCCCGATCGAGTATAACAAAGACCACTGATCGAGTATAACAAAGTCCCCAGATTGAGTATAACAAAGTCGCCTGATCGAATATAACAAAGGCCCCTGATCGAGTATAACAAAGGCCCCTCATTGAGTATAGCAAAGTCCCCTTATCGAGTATATTAAAGTCCCCTGATCGAGTATAACAAAGTCCACTGATGTACCCTAATCAAGTACAACAAATTCCCCTGAACGAGTATAACAAAGGCCCCTCATCAAGTATAGCAAAGTCCCCTGATCGAGTATAACAAAGTCCCCTGATCGAGTATAACAAAGTCCCTTGATCGAGTATAACAAAGTCACCTGATTGAGTATAACAAATTCCCCTGATCGAGTATAACAAAAGTCCCTTATCGAGTATAACAAAGCCCCTAATCGAGTATAACTAAGTCCCCCGATCGAGTATAACAAAGTCCACTGATCGAGTATAGCGTAGTTTCCTTATCGAGTACAACAAAGTCCCCTGATCAAGTATAACAAAGTCCCCTGATCGAGTATAACAAATTCCCCGGATCGAGTATAACAAAAGTCCCTTATCGAGTATAACAAAGTCCCCTGATCGAGTATAACAAAAGTCCCTTATCGAGTATAACAAAGTCCTCTGATCGAGTATAACAAATTCCCCTGATCGAGTATGACAAAGTCCCCTCATCGAGTATAACAAAGGCCCCTTATCGAGTATAACAAACTTCCCTGATCGAGTATAGCAAAGTACCCTGATAGAGTATAACACAGCCCCCTCATCGAGTATAACAAAGTCACATGACCGAGTATAACAAAGACCCCTGAACGAGTATAACAAAGATCCCTGATCGAGTATAACAAAGGCCCCTTATCGAGTATAACAAAGTTTCCTGATAGAGTGTAATAAAGGCCCCTGATCGAGTATAACAAAGTCCCGTGATCGAGTACAACAAAGGCCCCTCATCGAGTACAACAAAGGCCCCTCATCGAGTACAACAAAGGCCCCTAATCGAGTATAACAAAGTCCTCTAATCAAGAATAACAAAGCCCCTATTCGAGTATAACAAAATCCCCTGATCGAGTATAACAGTCCCCTGATCAAGTATAACAAATTCCCCTAAGTGAGAATAACAAAGTCCCCTCATCGAGTATAACAAAGGCCCGTTATCGAGTATAACAAAGCCCTCTGATCGAGTATAAAAAGTCCCCTCATCGAGTATAACAAAGTCCCCTTATCGAGTATAACAAAGGCCCCTCATCGAGTACAACAAAGTTCCCTGATCGAGTATAACAAAGTCCCCTGATAGAGTATAACAAAGTTCCCTGATCGAGTAAGGCAAAGTCCACTGATCTAGAATAAAAAAGTCCCCTGATCAAGTATAACAAAGCCCCCTAATCGAGTATAACAAAGTCCCCTGATCGAGTATAACAAAGTCACCTGATCGAGTATAACAAAGTCCCCAGATCGAGTATAACAAAGTCCACTGATCGAGTATAATAAAGTCCACTGATCGAGTATAACAACGCCCCCTCATCGAAAATAACAAATTTCCCTGATCGAGTGTAAGAAAGTCCCCTCATCGAGTATAACAAAGGCCCCCCATCGAGAAAAGCAAATTCCCCTGATCGAGTATATTAAATTCCCTGATCGAGTATAACAAAGTCCACTCATCCAGTATAACAAAGTCCCTTGATTGAGAATAAGAAAGTCTCCTCATCGCGTATAACAAAGTCCCCTGATAGAGTATAACAAAGCCCCCTCATCGAGTATAACAAAGTCCCCTGATCGAGTATATTAAAGTCCCCTTATCAAGTATAACAAAGTCCACTGATCGAGTATAACAAAGACCCCTGATCAAGTATAACAAAGTCCCCTCATCGAGTATAACAAAGCCGCCTCATCGAGTATAACAAAAGCCCCTGATCAAATATAACAAAGTCCCCTGATCGAGTATAACAAAGCCCCCTAATCGATTATAACAAAGTCCCCTGATCAAGTATATTAAAGCCCCCTCATCGAGTATAACAAAGTCCCCTGATCGAGTATAACAAAGTCCCCTGAACGAGTATAACAAAGATCCCTGATCGAGTATAATAAAGTCCCCTGATAGAGTATAACAAAGCCCCTCATCGAGTATATAACAAAGTCACCTGACCGTATAACAAAGCCCTAGAACGAGTATAACAAAGATCCCTGATCGAGTATAACAAAGTCCCTGATAGAGTATATAACAAAGATCCCTGATCGAGTATAACAAAGTCCCCTGATAGAGTATAACAAAAGTCCCCTAATCGAGTATAACAAAGGCCCCTTATCGAGTATAACAAAGGCCCTCATCGAGTACAACAAAGGCCCTCATCGAGTACAACAAAGGCCCCTGGTCGAGTATAACAAAGTTCCCTGATAGAGTAAAACAAAGGCCACTATCGAGTATAACAAAGTCCCTGATCGAGTATAACAAAGCACCCTCATCGAGTATAACAAAGTCCCCTTATCGAGTATAACAATGTCCCTGATCGAGTATAACAATGGCCCCTTATCGAGTATAACAAAGGCCCCTGATCGAGTACAACAAAGCCCCTCATCGAGTGCAACAAAGTCCCCTGATCGAGTATGACAAAGTTCCCTGATCGAGTATAACAAAAGCTCCTCATCGAGTATAACAAAGGCCCCTGATCGAGTATAACAAAGGCCCCTGATCGAGTATAACAAAATCCCCTGATCGAGTATATACAAAGTCCCCTCATCGAGTATAGCAAAGTCCCCTGATCGAGTATATTAAAGTCCCTCATCGAGTATAACAAAGTCCACTGATCTGCCCAGATCAACTATAATAAAGTCCCCTGATCAAAAATAACAAAGAACCCTGATCGAGTATAACAAAGTCCCCAGATCCAGTATAACAAAGTCCCCTGATAGAGTAAAACAAAGGCCACTCATCGAGTATAACAAAGTCCCCTGATCGAGTATAACAAAGTCCCCTGATAGAGTATAACAAAGATTCCTGATCGAGTATATTAAAGTCCCCTGATCGAGTATAACAAAGTCCCCTGATCGAGTATAACGAAGTCCCCTAATCGAGTATAACAAAGCACCCTCATCGAGTATAACAAAGTCCCCTTATCGAGTATTACAATGTCCCTGATCGAGTATAACAATGGCCCCTTATCGAGTATAACAAAGGCCCCTGATCGAGTACAACAAAGCCCCCACATCGAGTGCAACAAAGTCCCCTGATCGAGTATGACAAAGTCCCCTGATCGAGTATAACAAAAGCTCCTCATCATATAACAAAGGCCCCTTGATCGAGTATAACAAAGGCCCCTGATCGAGTATAACAAAACTCTGATCGAGTATATTCAAAGTCCCTCATCGAGTATAACAAAGTCCCCTGATCGAGTAGTAGTCCCTGATCGAGTATAACAATTCTCATCGAGTATAACAAAGTCCCCCATCGAGTATCACAAAGGCCCCTTATCGAGTATAACAAACTTCTCTGATCAAGTATAGCAAAGTCCCCTGATAGAGTATAACACAGCCCCCTCATCGAGTATAACAAAGTCACATGACCGAGTATAACAAAGCCCCCTGAACGAGTATAACAAAGATCCCTGATCGAGTATAACAAATGCCCCTTATCGAGTATAACAAAGTTTCCTGATCGAGTGTAATAAAGGCCCCTGATCGAGTATAATAAAGTCCCGTGATCGAGTACAACAAAGGCCCCTCATCGAGTACAACAAAGGCCCCTCATCGAGTACAACAAAGGCCCCTCATCGAGTATAACAAAGTCCCCTAATCAAGAATAACAAAGCCCCTATTCGAGTATGACAAAATCTCCTGATCGAGTAAAACAGTCCCCTGATCAAGTATAACAAATTCCCCTAAGTGAGAACAACAAAGTCCCCTCATCGAGCATAACAAAGGCCCCTTATCGAGTATAACAAAGCCCCTGATCGAGTATAGCAAAGTCCCCTGATCGAGTATAGCAAATTCCCTGATCGAGTATAAAAAGTCCCCTCATCGAGTATAACAAAGTCCCCTTAACGAGTATAACAAAGTCACCTGAACGAGTATAACAAAGCCCCCTGAACGAGTATAACAAAGATCCCTGATCGAGTATAACAAAGTCCCCTGATAGAGGATAACAAAGTTCCCTGATCGAGTAAGGCAAAGTCCCCTGATCGAGTATATTAAAGTCCCCTGATCGAGTATAACAAAGTCCACTCATCCAGTATAACAAAGTCCCCTGATCAAGTATAACAAAGCCCCCTGATCGAGTATAACAAAGCCACCTGATCGAGTATAACAAAGGGCCCTGATCAAGTATAACAAAGTCCCCTGATCGAGTATAACAAAGGCCCGTAATCGACTATAACAACTGCCCCTTATCGAGTATAACAAAGGCCCCTCATCGAGTAAAACAAAGGCCCCTGGTCGAGTATAACAAAGTCCCCTGATCAAGAATAACAAAGACAACTGATCGAGTATAACAAAGTCCCCAGATCCAGTATAACAAAGTCCCCTGATAGAGTAAAACAAAGGCCCCTCATCGAGTATAACAAAGTCCCCTGATAGAGTATAAAAAAGTCCACTGATCCAGTATAACAAAGACCCTTGGTCGAGCATAACAAAGTCCCCTGATTGAGTATAACAAGTCCCCTAATCAAGTGTAACAGAGCCCCTCATCGAGTATAACAAAGTCCCCTGATCGAGTATAACAATGGCCCCTTATCGAGTATAACAATGGCCCCAGATCGAGTATAACAGCCTCATCGAATAAACAAAACTCTGATCGAGTATATCAAAGTCCTGATCGAATATAACAAAGGCTACTGATCGAGTATAACAAAGTCCCCAGATTGAGTACATAACAAAGTCCCTGATCGAGTATAACAAAGGCCCCTGATCGAGTATAACAAAGTCCCCATAGATATAGTATAACAAAGTCCCCTGATCGAGTATAACAGCGTCCCTGATCGAGTATAACAAAGTCCCTGGTTGTGTATAACAAAGTCCCCTGATCGAGTATAACAAAGGCCCCTGATCGAGTAAAACAAAGTCCCTTCATCGAGTATAACAAAATCCCCTGATCGAATATAACAAATTCCACTGATCGAGTATAAAAAGTCCCCTCATCGAGTATAACAAAATCCCCTGATCGAGTATAACAAAGTCCCCTGATCAAGTATAACAAATTCCCCAAATCGAGAATAACAAAATCCCCTCATCGAGTATAACAAAGGAGCCTTATCGAGTATAACAAAGCCCCATGATCGAGTACAACAAAGTCCCCTGATCGAGTATATTAAAGTCCCCTGATCGAGTATAACAAAGTCCCCTAATCGAGTATAACAAAGTCACCTGAACGAGTATAACAAAGCCCCCTGAACGAGTATAACTAAGTCCCCTGATCGAGTATATTAAAGTCCCCTGATCGAGTATAACAAAGTCCACTGATCAGCCCTCATCAACTATAACAAAGTCCCCTAATCGAGTATAACAAAGTCCCCTGATCGAGTATAACTAAGTCCCCTGATCGAGTATAACAAATTCCCCTGATTGAGTATAAAAAAGTCCCCTCATCGAGTATAACAAAGGCCCCTTATCGAGTATAACAAAGGCCCCTCATCGAGTACAACAAAGGCCCGTGATCGAGTATAACAAAGTCCCCTGATCAAGTATAATAAAGCCCTCATCGAGTATAACAAAGTCCCCTGATCGAGTATAACAAAGTCCCCTGATCCCCTGATCGAGTATAATAAAGTCCCCTGATCGAGTATAACAAAGGCCTCTTATCGAGTATAACAAAGGCCCCTCATCGAGTACAACAAAGGCCCGTGATCGAGTATAACAAAGTCCCCTTATCAAGTATAATAAAGCCCACTCATCGAGTATAACAAAGTCCCCTGATCGAGTATAACAAAGTCCCCTGATCGAGTATAACAAAGTCCCCTGATCGAGTATAATAAAGTGCCCTGATCGAGTATAACAAAGTCCCCTGATCGAGTATAACAAAGTCCCCTGATCGAGTATAATAAAGTCCCCTGATCGAGTATAACAAAGTCCCCTGATCGAATAAAACAAAGTCCACTGATCGGGTATAAAAAAGTCCCCTGATCGAGTATAATAAAGTCCCTTAATCGAGTATAACAAAGCCCCCTGATCGAAAATAACAAATTCCCCTGATCGAGTGTAAGAAAGTCCCCTGAACGAGTATAACAAAGATCCCTGATCGAGTATAACAAAGTCCCCTGATAGAGTATAACAAAGCCCCCTCATCGAGTATAACAAAGTCACCTGACCGAGTATAACAAAGCCCCCAGAACGAGTATAACAAAGATCCCTGATCGAGTATAACAAAGTCCCCTGATAGAGTATAACAAACTTCCCTGATCGAGTATAGCAAAGTCCCCTAATAGAGTATAACAAAGCCCCCCTCATCGAGTATAACAAAGTCACCTGACCGAGTATAACAAAGCCCCCTGAACGAGTATAACAAAGATCCTTGATCGAGTATAACAAAGGCCCCTTATCCCCTTATCAAGTATAACAAAGTTCCCTGATCGAGTGTAATAAAGGCCCCTCATCGAGTATAACAAAGTCCCGTGATCGAGTATCAACAAAGGCCCCTGATCGAGTACAACAAAGGCCCCTCATCGAGTACAACAAAGGCCCCTGATCGAGTATAACAAAGTCCCCTCATCAAGAATAACAAAGCCCCTCATCGAGTATAACAACATCCCCTAATCGAGTATAACAAAGTCCCCTGATCAAGTATAACAAATTCCCCAAATCGAGAATAACAAAGTCCCCTCATCGAGTATAACAAAGGCCCCTTATCGAGTATAACAAAGCCCCATGATTGAGTATATTAAAGTCCCCTAATTGAGTATAACAAATTCCACTGATCGAGTATAAAAAGTCCCCTCATCGAGTACAAGAAAGTCTCCTAATCGAGTATAACAAAGTCCCCTGATCGAGTATAACAAAGTCACCTGAAGGAGTATAACAAAGCCCCCTGAACGAGTATAACAAAGTTCCCTGATCGAGTATAACAAAGTCCCCTGATAGAGTATAACAAAGTTCCCTGATTGAGAACAACAAAGCCCCCTGATCGAGTATAACAAAGTCCCCTAATCGAGTATAACAAAGGCCCCTTATCGAGTATAACAAAAGCCCCTGATCGAGTAAAACAAAGGCCTCTCATCGAGTAAAACAAAGGCCCCTGGTCGAGTATAACAAAGTCCCCTGGTCGAGTATAACAAAGTCCACTGATCGAGTATAACAAAGCCCCTTGATCGAGAATAACAAAGTCCCCTGATCGAGTATAACAAAGTCCCCTGTTCAGGTATAACAAAGCCCCTCATCGAGTATAACAAAGTCCCCTTATCGAGTATAACAAAGTCCCCTGATCGGGTAAAACAATGGCCCCTTATCGAGTATAACAAAGTCCCCTGATCGAGTATAACAAAGTCCCCTGATCAAGTATATTAAAGCCCCCTCATCGAGTATAACAAAGTCCCCTGATCGAGTATAACAAAGTCCCCTGAACGAGTATAACAAAGATCCCTGATCGAGTATAACAAAGTCCCTGATAGAGTATAACAAAGCCCCTCATCGAGTATAACAAAGTCACCTGACCGAGTATAACAAAGCCCCCAGAACGAGTATAACAAAGATCCCTGATCGAGTATAACAAAGTCCCCTGATAGAGTATAACAAAGATCCCTGATCGAGTATAACAAAGTCCCCTGATCAAGTATATTAAAGCCCCCTCATCGAGTATAACAAAGTCCCCTGATCGAGTATAACAAAGTCCCCTGAACGAGTATAACAAAGATCCCTGATCGAGTATAACAAAGTCCCCTGATAGAGTATAACAAAGCCCCCTCATCGAGTATAACAAAGTCACCTGACCGAGTATAACAAAGCCCCCAGAACGAGTATAACAAAGATCCCTGATCGAGTATAACAAAGTCCCCTGATAGAGTATAACAAAGATCCCTGATCGAGTATAACAAAGTCCCCTGATAGAGTATAACAAAGCCCCCATCATCGTGTATAACAAAGTCACCTGACCGAGTATAACAAAGCCCCCTAAACGAGTATAACAAAGATCCCTGATCGAGTATAACAAAGTCCCCTGAACGAGTATAACAAAGTCCCCTGAACGAGTATAACAAAGGTCCCTAATCGAGTATATTAAAGTCCCCTTATCGAGTATAACAAAGTCCCCTGATAGAGTATAACAAAGCCCCCTCATCGAGTATAACAAACTCACCTGACCGAGTTATAACAGAGCCCCCTCAAAGAGTATAACAAAGGCCCCTCATCGAGTATAACAATATCCCCTGATCGAGTATAACAAAGTCCCCTCATCAAGTATAACAAATTCCCCGAATCGAGAATAACAAAGTCCCCTCATCGAGTATAACAAAGGCCCCTTATCGAGTATAACAAAGCCCCTTAATCGAGTATAGCAAAGTCCCCAGATCGAGTATAACAAAGTTCTCTGATCAAGTATAACAAATTTCCCTAATCGAGAATAACAAAGTCCCCTCATCGAGTATAACAAAGGCCCCTTATCGAGTATAACAAAGCCCCCTGATCGAGTATAGCGAAGTCCCCTGATCGAGAATAACAAAGTCCCCTCATCGAGTATAACAAAGCCCCCTGATCGAGTATATTAAAGTCCCCTCATCGAGTATAAGAAAGTCTCCTCATCGAGAATAACAAAGTCCCCTGATCGAGTATAACAAAGTCACCTGAACGAGTATAACAAAGCCCCCTGAACGAGTATAACAAAGATCCCTGATCGAGTATAACAAAGACCCCTGACAGAGTATAACACAGATCCCTGATCGAGTATATTAAAGTCCCCTGATCGAGTATAACAAAGTCCACTGATCTAGTATAACAAAGTCCCCTGATCAAGTATAACAAAGCCCCCTGATCGAGTATAACAAAGCCCTCTGATCGAGTATAACAAAGGGCCCTCATCGAGTATAACAAAGTCCCCTGATCGAGTATAACAAAGTCCCCTAATCGAGTATAACAAAGGCCCCTTATCGAGTATAACAAAGGCCCCTCATCGAGTGCAACAAAGTCCCCTCATCGAGTACAACAAAGGCCCCTGGTCGAGTATAACAAAGTCCCCTGATCAAGAATAACAAAGAACCCAGATCGAGTATAACAAAGTCCCCAGATCCAGTATAACAAAGTCCCCTGATAGAGTAAAACAAAGGCCACTCATCGAGTATAACAAAGTCCCCTGATCGAGTATAACAAAGATCCCTGATCGAGTATAACAAAGCCCCCTGATAGAGTATAACAAAGATCCCTGTTCGAGTATATTAAAGTCCCCTGATCGAGTATAACAAAGTCCCCTGATCGAGTATAACGAAGTCCCCTAATCGAGTATAACAAAGCACCCTCATCGAGTATAACAAAGTCCCCTTATCGAGTATAACAATGTACCTGATCGAGTATAACAATGGCCCCTTATCGAGTATAACAAAGGCCCCTGATCGAGTACAACAAAGCCCCCTCATCGAGTGCAACAAAGTCCCCTGATCGAGTATGACAAAATCCCCTGATCGAGTATAACAAAAGCTCCTCATCGAGTATAACAAAGGCCCCTGATCGAGTATAACAAAGGCCCCTGATCGAGTATAACAAAATCCCCTGATCGAGTATATACAAAGACCCCTCATCGAGTATAGCAAAGTCCCCTGATCGAGTATATTAAAGTCCCTCATCGAGTATAACAAAGTCCACTGATCTGCCCTGATCAACTATAACAAAGTCCCCTGATCAAGAATTACAAAGAACCCTGATCGTGTATAACAAAGTCCCCAGATCCAGTATAACAAAGACCCTGATAGAGTAAAACAAAGGCCACTCATCGAGTATAACAAAGTCCCCTGATCGAGTATAACAAAGATCCCTGATCGAGTATAACAAAGTCCCCTGAAAGAGTATAACAAAGATCCCTGATCAAGTCTATTAAATTCCCCTGATCGAGTATAACAAAGTTCCCTGATCGAGTATAACGAAGTCCCTTAATCGAGTATAACAAAGCACCCTCATCGAGTATAACAAAGTCCCCTTATCGAGTATAACAATGTCCCTGATCGAGTATAACAATGGCCCCTTATCGAGTATAACAAAGGCCCCTGATCGAGTACAACAAAGCCCCCTCATCGAGTGCAACAAAGTCCCCTGATCGAGTATGACAAAGTCCCCTGATCGAGTATAACAAAAGCTCCTCATCGAGTATAACAAAGGCCCCTGATCGAGTATAACAAAGGCCCCTGATCGAGTATAACAAAATCCCCTGATCGAGTATATTCAAAGTCCCCTCATCGAGTATAACAAAGTCCCCTGATCGAGTAAAACAAAGTCCCCTGATCGAGTATAACAAATTCCCCTCATCGAGTATAACAAAGTCCCCTCATCGAGTATAACAAAGGCCCCTTATCGAGTATAACAAACTTCCCTGATCAAGTATAGCAAAGTCCCCTGATAGAGTATAACACAGCCCCCTCATTGAGTATAACAAAGTCACATGACCGAGTATAACAAAGCCCCCTGAACGAGTATAACAAAGATCCCTGATCGAGTTTAACAAATGCCCCTTATCGAGTATAACAAAGTTTCCTGATCGAGTGTAATAAAGGCCTCTGATCGAGTATAACAAAGTCCCGTGATCGAGTACAACAAAGGCCCCTGATCGAGTACAACAAAGGCCCCTGATCGAGTACAACAAAGGCCCCTGATCGAGTATAACAAAGTCCCCTCATCAAGAATAACAAAGCCCCTATTCGAGTATAACAAAATCTCCTGATCGAGTAAAACAGTCCCCTGATCAAGTAAAACAAATTCCCCTAAGTGAGAATAACAAAGTCCCCTCATCAAGCATAACAAAGGCCCCTTATCGAGTATAACAAAGCCCCCTGATCGAGTATAGCAAAGTCCCCTGATCGAGTATAGCAAAGTCCCCTGATCGAGTATAAAAAGTCCCCTCATCGAGTATAACAAAGTCCCCTTAACGAGTATAACAAAGTCACCTGAACGAGTATAACAAAGCCCCCTGAACGAGTATAACAAAGATCCCTGATCGAGTATAACAAAGTCCCCTGATAGAGGATAACAAAGTTCCCTGATCGAGTAAGGCAAAGTCCCCTGATCGAGTATATTAAAGTCCCCTGATCGAGTATAACAAAGTCCACTCATCCAGTATAACAAAGTCCCCTGATCAAGTATAACAAAGCCCCCTGATCGAGTATAACAAAGCCACCTGATCGAGTATAACAAAGGGCCCTGATCAAGTATAACAAAGTCCCCTGATCGAGTATAACAAAGGCCCCTAATCGACTATAACAACTGCCCCTTATCGAGTATAACAAAGGCCCCTGATCGAGTAAAACAAAGGCCCCTGGTCGAGTATAACAAAGTCCCCTGATCAAGAATAACAAAGACAACTGATCGAGTATAACAAAGTCCCCAGATCCAGTATAACAAAGTCCCCTGATAGAGTAAAACAAACGCCCCTCATCGAGTATAACAAAGTCCCCTGATAGAGTATAACAAAGTCCACTGATCGAGTATAACAATGGCCCCTTATCGAGTATAACAATGGCCCTGATCGAGTACAACAAAGCCCCTCATCGAGTATAACAAAGTCCCCTTATCGAGTATAACAAAGTCCCCTGATCGAGTATAACAATGGCCCCTTATCGAGTATAACAATGGCCCCTGATCGAGTACAACAAAGCCCCCTGATCGAGTACAACAATGACCCCTGATCGAGTATAACAAAGTCGCCTGATCGAGTATAACAAAGGCTCCTCATCGAATATAACAAAGGCCCCTGATCGAGTATAACAAAGTCCCCTGATCGAGTATATGAAAGTCCAGATCGAATATAACAAAGGCCCCTGATCGAGTATAACAAAGTCCCCAGATTGAGTATAACAAAGTCCCCCGATCGAGTATAACAAAGGCCCCTGATCGAGTATAACAAAGTCCCCTGGTTGAGTATAACAAAGTCCCCTGATCGAGTATAACAAAGGCCCCTAATCGAGTAAAACAAAGTCCCCTGATTGAGTATAACAAAGTCCCCTGATCGAGTATAACATAGGCCCCTCATCGAGTATAGCAAAGTCCCCTGATCGAGTATATTAAAGACCCCTGATCGAGTATAACAAAGTCCACTGATCTGCCCTCATCAACTATAACAAAGTCCCCTAATCGAGTATAACAAAGCCCCTTGATCGAGTAAAATAAAGTCCCCCGAAAGAGTGGCAATAAATTCTGATCGAGTATAAAAGTCCCCCATCGAGTATAAATTAAAGCCCCCATCGAGTATAACAAAGTCCCCTGATCGAGTAAAACAATGTCCCCTGATCGAGTATAACAAATTCCACTGATCGAGTATAACAAAGTCCCCTCATCGAGTATAACAAAGGCCCCTTATCGAGTATAACAAACTTCCCTGATCGAGTATAGCAAAGTCCCCTCATAGAGTATAACACAACCCCCTCATCGAGTATAACAAAGTCACATGACCGAGTATAAAAAGTCCTCATCGAGTATAAGAAAGTCTCCTGATCGAGTATAACAAAGTCCCCTGATCGAGTATCACAAAGTCACCTGAACGAGTATAACAAAGCCCCCTGAACGAGTATAACAAAGTTCCCTGATCGAGTATAACAAAGTCCCCTGATAGAGTATAACAAAGTTCCCTGATCGAATAAGGCAAAGTTCACTGATCTTGAATAAAAAAGTCCCCTGATCAAGTATAACAAAGCCCCCTCATCGAGTATAACAAAGCCCCCTGATCGAGTTTAACAAAGGGCCCTGATCAAGTATAACAAAGTCCCCTAATCGAGTATAACAAAGTCCCCTAATCGAGTATAACAAAGAACAAAGGCCACTTATCAAGTATAACAAAGGCCCCTCATCGAGTACAACAAAGGCCCCAGGTCGAGTATAACAAAGTCCCCTGATCGAGTATAACAAAGTCCACTGATCGAGTATAACAAAGCTCCTTGATCGAGCATAACAAAGTCCTCTGATCGAGTATAACAAAGTCCCCTGTTCAGGTATAACAAAGCCCCTCATCGAGTATAACAAAGTGCCCTTATCGAGTATAACAAAGTCCCTGATCGAGTATAACAATGGCCCCTTATCGAGTATAACAAAGGCCCCTGATCGAGTACAACAAAGTCCCCTGATCGAGTATAACAAAGTCCCCGATCGAGTATAACAAAGGCCACTGATCAAGTATAACAAAGTCCCCAGATTGTGTATAACAAAGTCCCCTGATCGAGTATAACAAAGGCCCCTGATCGAGTATAACAAAAGGCCTCTCATCGAGTATAGCAAAGTCCCCTGATCGAGTATATTAAAGTCCCCTGATCGAGTATAACAAAGTCCACTGATGTACCCTGATCATGTACAACAAATTCCCCTGAACGAGAATAACAAAGGCCCCTCATCAAGCATAGCAAAGTCCCCTGATCGAGTATAAGAAAGTCCCCTGATCGAGTATAAGAAAGTCCCCTGATCGAGTATAACAAAGTTCCCTAATCGAGTATAACAAAGTCCCCTGATCGAGTATAACAAAGTACCCTGATCGAGTATAACAAATTCCCCTGATCGAGTATAACAAAAGTCCCTTATCGAGTATAACAAAAGTCCCTTATCGAGTATAACAAAGGCCCCTCATCGAGTACAACAAAGGCCCCTGATCAAGTATAACAAAGCCCCCTGATCGAGTATAACAAAGTCACCTGATCGAGTATAACAAAGTCCCCAAATCGAGTATAACAAACTCCACTGATCGAGTATAATAAAGTCCACTGATCGAGTATAACAACGCCCCCTCATCGAAAATAACAAATTTCCCTGATCGAGTGTAAGAAAGTCCCCTCATCGAGTATACCAAGGCCCCTCATTGAGAATATCAAATTCCCCTGATCGAGTATATTAAATTCCCTGATCGAGTATAACAAAGTCCACTCATCCAGTATAACAAAGTCCCTTGATTGAGAATAAGAAAGTCTCCTGATCGCGTATAACAAAGTCCCCTGATAGGGTATAACAAAGACCCCTGATCGAGTACAACAAAGTCACCTCATCGAGTATATTAAAGTCCCTTTATCAAGTATAACAAAGTCCACTGATCGACTATAACAAAGTCCCCTCATCAAGAAAAACAAAGCCCCTCATCGAGTATAACAAAATCCCCTGATCAAGTATAACAGTCCCCTGATCAAGTATAACAAATTCCCCTAAGTGAGAATAACAAAGTCCCCTCATCGAGTATAACAAAGGCCCCTTATCGAGTATAACAAAGGCCCCTGATCGAGTAAAACAAAGTCCCCTGATTGTGTATAACAAAGTCCCCTGATCGAGTATAACCTAGGCCCCTCATCGAGTATAGCAAAGTTCCCTGATCGAGTATATTAAAGTCCCCTGATCGAGTATAACAAAGTCCGTTGATCTGCCCTCATCAACTATAACAAAGTCCCCTAATCGAGTATAACAAAGCCCCTTGATGGAGTAAAACAAAGTCCACTGATCGGGTATAACAAAGTCCCCTGATCGAGTATAACAAAGTCCCTTAATCGAGTATAACAAAGCCCCTTGATCGAAAATAACAAATTCCCCTGATCGAGTGTAAGGAAGTCCCCTGATCGAGTATAACAAAGCCCCCTGAACGAGTATAACAAAGATCCCTGATTGCGTATAACAAAGTCCCCTGATAAAGTATAACAAAGCCCCCTCATCGTGTATAACAAAGATCCCTGATCGAGTATAACAAAGTCCCCTGAACGAGTATAACAAAGTCCCCTGAACGAGTATAACAAAGTCCCCTGATCGAGTATATTAAAGTCCCCTTATCGAGTATAACAAAGTCCACTGATAGAGTATAACAAAGCCGCCTCATCGAGTATAACAAAGTCACCTGACCGAGTATAACAAAGATCCCTAATCGAGTATAACAAAGTCGCCTGATAGAGTATAACAAAGCCCCCTCATCGAATATAACAAACTCACCTGACCGAGTTTAACAAAGCCCCCTGAACGAGTATAACAAAGATCCCTAATCGAGTATAACAAAGTCCCCTGATAGAGTATAACAAAGCCCCCTCATCGAGTATAACAAAATCCCCTGATCGAGTATAACAAAGTCCCCTGAACGAGTATAACAAAGTCCCCTGATCGAGTATATTAAAGTCCCCTTATCGAGTATAACAAAGTCCCCTAATAGAGTATAACAAAGCCCCCTGAACGAGTATACCAAAGATCCCTGATCGAGGATAACAAAGTCCAATCAACGAGTATAACAAAGTCCCCTGATCGAGTATAACAAAGTCCACTGATCTAGTATAACAAAGTCCCCTCATCAAGTATAACAAATTCCCCCAATCGAGAATAACAAAGTCCCCTCATCGAGTATAACAAAGGCACCCTTATCGAGTATAACAAAGCCCCCTGATCGAGTATAGCAAAGTCCCCTGATCGAGTATAACAAAGTCCCCTGATCAAGTATAACAAATTCACATAATCGAGAATAACAAAGTCCCCTCATCGAGTATAACAAAAGCCCTTATCGAGTATAACAAAGCCCCCTGATCGAGTATAGCAAAGTCCCCTGATCGAGTATAACAAAGTCCCCTATTCGAGTATAACAAATTGCCCTAATCGAGAATAACAAATTCCCCTCATCGAGTATAACAAAGGCCCCTTATCGAGTATAACAAAGCCCCCTGATCGAG
>NW_024750073.1:5000-7323 GCF_018991925.1 Homarus americanus | reverse complement strand
ATATATATATATATATATATATATATATATATATATATATATATATATATATATATATATATATATATATATATATATATATATATATATATATATATATATATATATATATATATATATATATATATATATATATATATATATATATATATATATATATATATATATATATATATATATATATATATATATATATATATATATATATATATATATATATATATATATATATATATATATATATATATATATATATATATATATATATATATAATGTAACGACTCACGGTCACACGCTAGTTAACTCCAAAATCAAATGATTCATATTGCGCTTCATTAGCCCAAAACATGTACCTCTGCTTTTATTTTGAGTCTCATCTGAGGAGTCCGCTTCATCATCAAGACGCCTCAGTTCGTTATCCCATTTTCTGACTTACTGAAACCAACCTCTTATAAAGAATTTGAATGTAGGAAAGAACACCTTTGTTTTGAGTCAACTTAGATATGTTTGTTTACAGTTGGAACATTCAAGATCCATTGTGAGTGGTGTTGAACGCTCAACTGTCCTTATTGTTAGTAAGACGGTCAAGTGTTTAGTGTGAGTTTGCCAGCTAGAGTGGCGATTTATGTCGTCTGTGGGGATACCATGAGTTTCTGATCACTACTGAAGTTATATTATTTGTCGCCTGACGCCAGAGAATCTGATGTTTATAGTTAGTTAGAGTCGTTGTCTATTTAAGAAAGTCATAATTTCAAATTATTCTGTCAACCGTATAATCTCCAAGATCTAACGTCTCCCTGTGAATGGGTCCTTGTTCGCCCAGGCCTATGCTCGAGAATTGATGTTATCAACGCATATTCCACCTTTTCCTGGCAAGCTCAACCTCTGATTAGATTATATGAATAGACATAGGAAATTACTCCTGATATGGAACACCGGAGTTCATAATTAAGTATACGGTGATCCAAAATAGAGAAGGTATGTTGTTGAAGATCGACCTTTCTGGTATGAATAGGAGGCCTGCTGCTCTCTGGTGGCACGTGATATATTTCTAAGGGTAACGATTCGTGACTCTTCCTCACATTCCAGGTATATGTTCACGGTTCCTCACGCCTATTAATTCAGTTTAACTTAGTCAATTTTGTGAATATCAGTGTTCAGGTGTTAACATAGTAACTTCTGTGCCAATTAAGTCGAGGTAACAGAGATTTAGATATCGGCTGACCGTTGCCGACGATGTTTTGTATAGTTGAAGTTAATTATTGAGGCACGGACTCTTCCTCAACATATCTCCAGATTTGTGTTAAACTCTCCTGAGGGTCGATAGCTACCTATGGGCAGGATAGTTCTTGAAGACTGTCTCTAAGGGGCGATGAATCCCAGGACACGATTCCACCGAAGCGCCACCACTCTGCCAGTGTGTTATGAGTCAACCTCCCTAGGTGAAGCATAGCCTTCAGCTTGGCGGTCGCTGTAAACAACTGTGCCCGCTGACTCCACCTGGAGAGTGTACTTCATCTATTGCATGGAGCAGTGTCGGCCCATGTTTGGAGGGATAACTAGCAGAAATATAGTATCCCGGGTTAAGTATTGAACCCCTGAATGAGAGTTCAAGGTACCTGGTGGTTCCTTGTGAAATGATAAGAAGTATTGTATGTTACTAATTGTGGAATTGCCCAGTGTGTCATGTATTCATCTGTAGTACCCATGAAAGAATAACCTGAGAGTATAAGGTTCTAACCAAGAATTGAGAAGGTAATTTGTTACTTGTTAAAGTAAGACCTGAGGGTCCAGTGATGGCTTGTGAATAATAGTTACAGAATCTCATGTGTCAAGGTAATGATATCCCAATTGTCTAATAAAGTAATGAGTATTTGGAGGTGTTGAATGAGGTAATAAGTTCTTGAAGTGTTTGATGACTTAATAAGTTAATTGCAGTTCTGTTTAGCCTGAGTGAATCTAAGATGCATCTTCTCCACTCACTGTGTTAATAAATATTGAATTAGTAAACTAAGAGTATCACCACTCTACTCCTTCTAAACACTGGTTCCCAGAAATTAATACTTACTCACGTGCCTATACATCTACCACACTACCCAAAACCCTTCCATGAGTTCTGTTATATAATGAAAAGTCTGGGTGGTGGCAGCTACCCTGTGTAAGTATATAAAGAGTTGTACTAAGAGTAAAATGGTTCCCCAGACTAACCCATGTATAAGAATAGAAATAAAACAGTATACTTCCGAAAGGTAAGAACATTGAAACTGAGAATATAATAGATATGAACGAAATGAAAGTTTTGGAAAATACAAGAAAAGAAAG
>NW_024750073.1:0-2500 GCF_018991925.1 Homarus americanus | reverse complement strand
TGCATCATTTGAAAAAAAAAATTGAAAAAAAAAAATGGTCACAACTGCGGCATTAAATGCAAAGTTGACAGTGGTAAAATTAAAAACAGTAAATATTAAGTCGAGTCTAGCTGTATTGTGTGTGTATATATATATATATATATATATATATATATATATATATATATATATATATATATATATATATATATATATATATATATATATATATATATATATATATATATATATATATATATATATATATATATATATATATATATATATACAGTTGTACCCCACTTAACGCGGTCAATAGAACCCAGAGGGTGCCGTGTTAAGTGAAATCCGCGTTAAGTGAACAACAGAACATATGGGATTAATTCCAATAGAAACCGGCCCGACCCCCAAACTCCACTTTTTGAAGGCACATACCTATGTTGTAGTAAAAATAACATCTTAATTTTATGATGGTACAAGCACACAATTAATACTTAAGAGAAATAGAGAAATACAGTCGCCAAGTTAATGTCTATTCAAATAATGGACTCAACTCCCTCCCCCTCTCACACTACACTAAGCTAGCTCTTCCTCTCTGAGAAATTTGGGAAAACCACTAAATTTTAATAAATAATACCTCAAACCCCAAAGTTAGGGATAATATAATTGACATTGCTGGATTCCTTGTAAGACCAGGAATATTTTGAATATAAATGTCATATTTTGCACAAAGAAAGATAACATATTTACTCAGAGTAAACATTATATCTAAAATTTGTATGTCTAATGCAAAATCTATGATGTTTATATTCAAAATGATCATCAAATTGTAAGAATTCCAGCAATGTAAATTATATTCTGACCGGGTAATTTGTATGAATTTTATGAGCTAAAACAAATATCTTCAGTTAATAAAAAAAAAAAATATTCTTCACATGGTAACAGATGGTCGGTCACTCCCTCCCTACCAGATGTGTGGGAAAACCAGAATATTTACCTTTTTAGTAATAAATAATACCTCAAACTAAAGTTAGGATAATATAATTGACATTGCTGGATACCTTGTAAGACCAGGAATATTTTGAATACAAATGTCATATATTTTGCACAAAAGATAACATATTTACTCAGAGTAAACATTATATCTAAAATTTGTATGTCTAATGCAAAATCTATGATGTTTATATTCAAAATGATCATCATATTGTAGGCTAAGAATTCCAGCAATGTAAATTATATTCTGGCCAGGTAAATTGTATGAATTTTATGAGCTAAAACAGGCAGGCAGGCAGGCAGGCGGGTGGCGGATGGGGCGAATCTAAAAATAGCGTTTGGAGCCGGACACTCTGCGCGTATACGTGGAAAAAACCCGTGTTAAGTGAAAGTTCGGCTCTGGCGAGGCACCGCGTATACGTGAAATCGCGCTAAGCGAAACCGCATTAAGCGGGGTATTACTGTATATATATATATAGTAGAAGTCCAAAAATCCGGACTACTTGGGGATTGGGTCGGTCCGGATTTTCGGATTTTCCGGATTCTCAGGCAGTATTTTTAAAATTCAAATTTAAGGAGGAATAAAGAAGAGATGAACAGGTACATTTTGATAGTTTATTCATTAGCAAATATAGCATGCTTCATTTATCAAAACGAGCAATTTTAAAGAAAAAGCTGTGAATTCTAATATTTTATTCTTTGCCTTTTTTATATCATAAATTGTAGACTTTCCAATGTTGTATGTTTCCATTAGAACAGTATTGCTCACACCACGTTCTATTTTAATTATTTAAAGTTTGTCACTCAATTTCAACGTGTTCTTCTTTCTCTTCACACAACGAAGTTTATCTACTTTAGGAGCCATTATTATGGGTTCTGTAAATGGAATAGAAGAGGCAGGAAAGTGTGGTGCAGGTAGAGGAATGGGCAGCTGTACAAACCCTGCCCAGAGGTTAGGTAAGTAAGAATGGGGGTGGAGAAAGGAAGAAGAAGGCTTGTTAGAGATTGGAAGAGAAGTCACCCCATTAGTTGCCATTCACCCATAAAATTTTAGCTCTCTGGTTTTAATTCAAGATTATTTTCTTTAAATCAATGCTGCACACATTATATATTTATCATACAAATATATTTCAAAATATTAATAATTTGCTTTGGAAACCTGAAAAAAAAGCATTTAGTTGAAGAGAGTCTCCAAACAGATCTTTACCTCCAGTGAAAACGAAGAGAGAGACTGGCCTTATTTTGCTGTGTTTAGAAGGTTTGGATGCGCATTAAACTAGTCACTTCCTTCGAATTTCGTTCAACCGTTGTTAAAATGACTAAAAATTGAATATTAAACTTTAAAATTATTGAATAGTATAAACTTCTTGATATTTACAAAAATAGTAAGAATTTAGCCTAGAACCGATTAATGTGTTGGCGGACTGATACTAAAGCTAGTTTGCCCGGTCAGTGCTGGCGAAAACATGTTGAAATTCGGTTCGTAAGAAGTTAGATTAAGCAATTTTTTAGATTAACGAATTGAAGA
>NW_024750072.1:0-5349 GCF_018991925.1 Homarus americanus | reverse complement strand
CACTATGGTGTGTCAATTTAGGGGTGAACTGGCTAAATTGAAAATCGAGTAATTTGGTAGCAATTTATTGTAGTCTTTAAGCATGCAAAACAATATTCTGGCATAAATTTTTTTTTATAATAAGTCCTACCTACATCAAATGGATTTTTAAATGTACATATTTGTGAATTTATAACATAACCAGCGTTTGCACACATGTGACTGTTTCAAGTTTCAAATTATTATATTTTATTATCCGTAGTCTATTTGAAAGTAACCAATGCCTTCATACTCTCTTTGCTTTGGTTTCTTGTCATCAGTAGTCTGCTTGCTATTTGTGTTTTGATGTAACCTTCTCGCCTCTCGTGGCTGTAAACATGGCCCGCTGCTTCTGTGACCATTTTCACACATCTCTCCACACTTTGAGTGTGGGAAGGCCACTTCGGCACCTGCATTGGAGTCTCTTTAAGGTTTCTCAATTCTTGGCTAGTTAGACTTGTTGTCAATGGTGGCTCTAAGACTTCCAAACTCAAGTCAACCAATTCTGACAATTTGGTGGCATTGACGTTTATTGGGGAACTTTTCTTGAATGAAACGAACAGTCTCCCAACTGGTCGTCATCTATTAGCGTTCCTCTAATCTTTAGAATGACTTCTACAGCCTCGGTTCGGAGATTGGTACATTGACTGCAAAGCATTGCTTGCAAAACTGCTTCTGATCGAGCATACCAAGCGGACCTTCTTGCCACAGGTAACACGATGTCCCTCACTACCTTCCTCTGTGTTCTTACTAGCTGCAATTGAAACAAAAGGTGATTGGGCCCATCCACCCACACAGGATTAAGTTTCACACAAAACCACTGGGGAAGATAAACTCCAATAATAAATTCAACAATTAACCTCAAATTCTTCAGCACTTTGCCCTTCAATTCGTGTTTGGAAATCCAAATCCTGCAGAAACGAAGAGCTGTAGTTAACCAACGGCTGTGACTGACAGGTCCAATCTCCAAGAGAGCCAATGACTGAGGCACTTCTCCTGATCTTATTGCTTGGGCAATACGATAAGCATAGGATTGATCTGTGCTGAGATCTTTGATGACTCCTTCAGACAACGCCGGAAGGTGAGGGCCAACTTCGACCTTTGGAAAGGTTGTATTTATTTCTAGTTGTGTTGTTTCATCCAGCATGATGCCAAGGGGACCTGACCACTTGTTGTTGCTCTTTGTAGGACCATCAAGTTCCTGGATGAGATGACGAAGAGGTAGCTCGCCTGTATGTAAATCACATACAATCCAAACAAGTCTTCTTCCTAGTTTTTTCTCTAAATGCGTCATTACACCCCCTGCCATCCGGTGTTCACTGCAGTTGAATCTCCACCAACAGCCTGCAGTGAACTGCCAAGTCCTCTCTCCTGAACCCAACATAAAATATAATCAGCAATGACCTCTGCATGTTTCTTCCCTTCTACTTCAGTTTTGGGAGCAAAGTGAAACAAAAACCGACCACCAGGCTCAGAACAGACAGAGTAGTGTTCTTCTTTGATGAGACCTGGAAACTTTCTGTTCACTCCCTCTACTTCTAGCAAAACTTTTGTGTCATCTATTCTTCCATCAAACAAAAGACAGGAGAGCCCTCCCTCGCTTAAATCTTTTTCATGCTGATCAGATATTTCCTTCATTATTTTTTCTTGTGCTCTTCTAATTTTATTATGATCTATCACCAAAGATACATCCTCTCGGCTGATGAGGCCTGTATCTATCCAAGCGGCAGTTGCAATTTCTGCAGCCTCACGAAGTCCAGCATGGTGGCGAATACTAGCTAAAGCAATGTTTGAAATATTTCTTGTGTTGTATTTCATTTTCTTTGGTAAAGGTTCAGATGGCTCTTTGGAACTATCATCTGATGTTGCTCCCTGTTCATCAGAAGAACTATCAAAGAAGTGATAAACATCTTGACACAGCTCTTCCTCTCTTTGGATGGCTTCTTCACTCTTCATTTTCTTCTTTTGTTCCCTCTCTCGGATTTGTTCTCTCTTCTTGGCATTAGCAATCTGCTTCTTTGTTTCTGAATAATCTATTAAACCCATTTGCATACTTCCTTGGCCTTCTGCCTTTGTCCTCTGTGCCTTTATAAATTCAAGCTCTAAAACAGGGATCTTCTTTTCACGAGGACAACCACAATCAATGTGGGAATTATTTTCTCTCTTACCTGAGTGAGAACAGTTGGATTCAGAACATAATTGTATGGAGAACTTGCAGGTCAAAATGTCAAACAGAGTATCAAGTGTGTGCAGAAATTCATTTTTCCTGGCCAAGTTTCCTTTACCAAGTGATGTTTCAACTGCTTTGTGCCATAATTTCGTTAGTTTTAGCTCAATAGTTTGACACTGATTAATCACAGGTGGTTTGAATAGTGCATTAGCTTTTGTCCATTGATGCAGAAGAGGGACTATCATGTCATTTATGAGTTCTTTATCTGTATAGTTCCTTCTGTCCTTTGCATTTTTTTCTCGAAGGAGTAACCCTAATCTTAGCATGTCTCTCACTGTTGGAAGTTCTGATACAGGAAGCTCCTTCCCTTTACCAACTAGCAGGCTCAAGTGGGTTGATAACTGACTTCTTGTCTTCAATTTTGACATCTTCACACTATCTGACAAATAGAAAAATATTTCAATGTTTCATAACTCAATTGTTGTTTCAAAAAATATCAATTTGTTTATCAAAAATGCTGTAACAGAAATAACATAATAATTTCTTAGAACATAATGTTTTATACAATGATATAAGTAACTGCGACAATCAATATGCCCTACTTATAATAATTAAAATGTAGAATTCGTCTGGTAGAGTAGGTGCAAGTGCAATGAGAGCAAACCACCGTCTATGATATCTAGAAGGAGAGTGAGCCGGGCGCCTTATCCTCACGCTTGGTACAAGTCAAAACAAGAATTAAACTGTCCCACACGGAGAGCCTGTTCATGTTCATGTTCTGACATGCATATTGTACACAAGCTATAGAACCATAAAATACTCCATAATCCATATGCTTACATGAGATTAGTTAATATCAAGTGAATAATTATAATCAAGTCTCATTAATTTGTTGAAATACTGATATTTGAAACTTTAAGGTATAATTGATGTAGGTGAGGGTTATTTCAATTCATTTTTGTTTGCTAATCTCAAGTTTAGACATAAAGAGGCACAATATTTTGACTACCAAATTTGATTTTTAACATATATGTACTGACACCCGCATTTCCATTTCCAATATGTTTCCCAAGATGTGAAATGAGTATCTGTTTTCAATCAAGTAGGACCTGCTGTTTTGGGAATCCTGTAAATGGTGTCCTGTAGCCTCTAACCACTTTTGAAAACTTGTTTGAGCAAACTCAACAAAGGTGTGTGAAAATGTTTTGATGAGTTTACGAAACTTCTGCCGGTATCTATCTCGCGTGATAGCATAAGAGGTGAGGATATTCTTTTTTACGTTATCATAGTCATCAGTCTGGTCTAAACAGATATAAACTCTACGAGCCTTACCACATAATTCAGGAACTAACTCCGACACCCACTGGTCCTTAGGCCACTCATTCTTCCCGGCTATTTTCTCAAAAGTCCTAAATGACCCGTCCATATCGGATTCATCAAACCCGGGAACACGGGAAGAAGCATTAGCAGGGTTAAAAGCAGCTAGTCTCTCTTTTAATGCCACTTCTGTTGATTTAAACTCCGATGTTAAGGTGACTTCTGTCTCTTTCACCTGTAGTTCTTTCAGTCTAACCTCCTGCTCCAACTTGGCCTGTTCCGACTTTTCCTCATGCTCCAACTTGGCCTGTTCCAACTTTTCCTCATGCTCCAACTTGGCCTGTTCCAACTTTCCCTCATTCTCCAACTTGGCCTGTTCCAACTTTTCCTCCTTTTCCAACTTGGCCTGTTCCAACTCGAGTTCTTTCATTTTACTGAAACCTGAACCATTGTTCAGTTCTATATGCCTACTCTGCTTTTTTCAGTGGCCATGACCCAGCAACTTCTGGTGAGCAGGTGTGTGACAGTTGCAAGTATTCGATATGGCATCAATAAAGAGACTTTCCCAAACTTGTTGTTCCTAACATTAATAATTACCTGATTTTTAACATTTCTTTTAATATTTATGTCATAGATATTGTAATATAGCATACATTTTTTCCATTTTTCTTGTGGGATACACCACGTGGTTTGTTGAAGGATTAAGGAAAACTTCTGGAGATCAAAAACCTGAGGTGGCCATTGTTACAAAGTGGTGAGAATTAATCCACGTAATAAAAAGATAAGATATGGAATACCCAGAAAAATATCACACACTTAAGTAGGACAACGAGAAACTTGGAAAACCACCAAGAGAATAGGAAAGTTACACCATGTCAGGTCAACACGGTAATATTCTGGTGGGTTCTGGATCAAAACAGTCTGATTCTAGTGTAATTGTATGTGCTGAACTCAATTATGACATTCGTATAGCTGTATCAGGCTCAGTTTTCCAGAACCAGCATATCTATATATTTAGTGTACCATGCTATTCATACAGTAATTTATATGCTCATTGGCTCCACTTATGCAATTATTTTGTCCTGATTTGTGCTTTTTTGTTTGTTTCAGTTTGTTGATTCATGATATTGCATATCTACACCTGCATGATTTGTAATTACTCTGAAATTAACAAAACATGGAACGTCGCAAGTGTGTGAACGGTGCTGACAGTTTTTGCTACATATGTGGTGCCTTCACTCCTGGTAGCCTCAAGAAACCAATCACAAAAGCTGTTCGACTGAACTACAAAAGTTACTTCAAATGCCATTTGGGTGACCAAGACAAGAAATGGGCACCTCATGTAGCCTGTAAGTCTTGTGTTAACCACCTGAGCGAGTGGATGTGTGGTAAACGAAGTTCAGGAATGCCGTTTGCTGTACCAATGATATGGCGTGAACCTAAAGACCACAGTAGTGACTGCTACTTCTGTCTCACAAATATTAAGGGAAGAAAAATCAAGACACGAGGCAAGGTACAGTACCCCAATATTGCTTCTGCAATCCGACCAGTACCGCACAGTGCTGAACTTCCAGTCCCAAATCCACCGACTGAACAAGAATTGAGTGATTCCGATTCTACCTCTACCTCAATGGAAAACGACTACCAGGATGACTCTGAAAATACCAGGCCTAAACTATTTACTTAAGAAGCGCTTCATGATCTCATCAGGGACCTAACTTGTCAAAAGAAAAGGTTGAAGTTTTGGGATCCAGACTAAAGCAGCGTAACCTGCTAGAAGATGGAGTGCATATCACTACAGTGCGTTACCGACATAGACAGCTGTCTGCATTTTTCAAGATGGT
>NW_024750071.1:0-3777 GCF_018991925.1 Homarus americanus | reverse complement strand
GGGGTGTGAGGGCCGGGCAAACCTTCAGTGCCATGGCCAGGGGTGTGACGGCCGGGCACCTCATCAGTGCCATGACCTGGGGTGTGAGGGCCGGGCACCCCTCCAGCACCATGGCCTGGGGGTGTGAGGGCCGGGCACCCCTTCAGTGTCATGACCCGGGTGTGTCAGGGCCTGACACCCCTCCAGCACCATGGCCCGGGCTGTGAGGGCCAGGCACCCTTTCAGTGCCATGAATCGGGGAGTGAGGGCCGGGAACCACTTTAGGTACATGACCAGGGGTGTGAGGGCCGGGCAAACCATCAATGCCATGGCCAGGGGTTGTGAGGGCCGGGCACCTCAACAGTGCCATGACCCGGGGTGTGAGGGCCGGGCACCCCTTCCTTGACATGACCCGGGGTGTGAGGGCCGGGCACCCCTTCAGTAACATGACCCGGGTGAAGGGCACCCTCCAGCACCATGATCTAAAATAAGGGGGCACCTGCAAGTGACAGGAACTCCTGGTAAAGAAGCCAGGCACCCTTCAGTTATGAAATGGGTGGGAGCAGAACACCCCTTGAGCAAAGCTGGGTGAACCGGGGTGTGGTGGCCGGCAACTTTGAGCACTATGTCCTGGGATGTAGGCCGGGTATCCCTTCAGTGCTATGACCCGGGTGTGAGGGCCGGGCCCCTTCAGTTAGCGGACCCGGAGAGTGAGGGCCGGTCACCCCTTCAGTGACATGACCCGGGGTGTGAGGGCCGGATACCCTTCAGTGTCAAGGAACCTGTGTGAGGGCTGGGCACCCCTTCACATGACCCAGGAAGAAAGCCAGGGCTGCACCCTCCAGCACCATGACCTGGGGTGTGAGTGCCAGGCACCCTTTCAGTGCTATGACCCGGAGTGTGAGGGCCGGGCACCCTTTCAGTGACATGACCCGGGGTGTGAGGGCAGGGCACCCCTCCAGCACGATGACCCGGGGTGTGAGGGCCAGGCACCCCTTCAGTGCCATGAACCGGAGTGTGAGGGCCGGGCACCCTTTCAGTGACATGACCCGGGGTGTGAGGGCAGGGCACCCCTCCAGCACCATGGCCTGGGGTATGAGGGCCGGGCACCCCTTCAGTGTCATGACACGGGTGTGTCAGGGCCTGACACCCCTCCAGCACCATGGCCCGGGGTGTGAGGGCCGGGCACCCTTTCAGTGCCATGAATCGGGGTGTGAGGGCCGGGCACCTCATAACGTACATGACCAGGGGTGTGAGGGCAGGGCAAAACTTACAGTACCATGGCTAGGGTGGAGGGCTGGCACCTCATCAGTGCCATGACACGGGGTGTGAGGGCCGGGCACCTTTTCAGAGCCATGACCGGGGTGTGAGGGTCGGGCACCCCTCCAGCAACATGGCCTGGATTGTGAGGGCCGGGCCCCCCTTCAGTGTCATGACACGGGTGTGTCAGGGCCTGACACCCCTCCAGCACCATGGCCCGGGGTGTGAGGGCCGGGCACCCTTTCAGTGCCATGAATCGGGATGTGAGGGCCGGGCACCTCATAACTTACGTGACCAGGGGTGTGAGGGCAGGGCAAACCTACAGTGCCATTGCCAGGGCTGTGAGGGCCGGGCACCTCATCAGTGCCATGACCCGTGGTGTGAGGGCCGGGCACCCCTTCAGTGACATGACCCGGGGTGTGAATGCCGGGCACCCCTTCAGTGACATGACCCAGGGTGTGAGGGCCGGGCACCCCTTCAGCACCTTGACCTGGGGTGTGAGGGTGGGCACCCCTTCAGTGCTAATATGACACGGGTGGGAGGGCTGGCTCCTCATTCAGTGCCATGACCCGGAGTGTGAGGGCCGGCACCTTTTCAGTGCCATGACCCAGGGTGTGAGGGCTGGGCACCCCATAAGTGACATGATCCAAGGTGTTAGGGCCGGGCACCCCTTCAGTGTCATGAAACGGGGTTGTGAGGGCCGGGCCCCCTTCACATGACCCGGGGTGTAAGGGCCGGGCACCCCTTCAACACCATGATCTGGGGTTTGAGGGCCAGGCACCCCTTCAATGCCATGACCCGGAGTGTGAGAGCTGGGCACCCCTTCAGTGACATGACCCGGGGTGTCTGGGCCGGGCACCCCTCCAGCACCATGACCCGGGGTGTCAGGGCGGGGCACCCCATAAGTGACAGGAACCCTGGTGTTAGGGCCAGGCACCCCTTCAGTGTCATGAAACGGGGTGTGGGAGCAGAACACCCCTACAGTTTTATGAACCGGGGTGTGAGGGCCGGGCACCCCTTCACATGACCCGGGGTGTAATGGCCGGGCACCCCTTCAATACCATGACCCGGGGTGTGAGGGACAGGCACCCCTTCAATGTCATGACCCGGGGTGTGAGGGCCGGGCTCCCCTTCAGTGCCATGACCCGGAGTGTTAGAGCTGGGCACCCCTTCAGTGACATGACCCGGGGTGTGAGGGCCGGGCACCCTTTCAGTGACATGACCTGGGGTGTGAGGGCCGGGCACCCCTTGAGCACTATGTCCCGGGATGTGAGGGCCGGGCATCCCTTCAGGCGACCCGGGGTAAAGAGGGCTGGGCTCCCTTCAGTGCCATGACCCGAGAGTGAGGGCCGGTCACCCCTTCAGACATGACCCGGGGTGTGAGGCCGGATACCCCTTTCAGTGTCATGAACCTGTGTGAGGGGCCGGGCACCCCTTCACATGCCCCGGGTTGTCAGGGCCGGGCACCCATCCAGCACCATGACCCGGGGTGTGAGGGCCAGGCACCCCTTCAGTGCCATGAACCGGAGTGTGAGGGCCGGGCACCCTTTCAGTGACATGACCCGGGATGTGAGGGCAGGGCACCCCTCCAGCACCATGGCTTGGGGTGTGAGGGCAGGGCACCCCTTCAGTGCTATGAACTGGAGTGAGGCCGGGCACCCTTTCAGTGACATGACCTGGGGTGAGGGCAGGGCACCCCTCCAGCACCATGGCCTGTGGGGTGTGAGGGCCGGGCACCCCTTCAGTGTCATGACACGGTTGTGTCAGGGCCTGACACCCCTCCAGCTCCATGGCCCGGGGTGTGAGGGCCGGGCACCCTTTCAGTGCCATGAATCGGGGTGTGAGGGCCGAGCACCACTTTAGGTACTTGACCAGGGGTGTGAGGGCCGGGCAAAGCTTCAGTGCAATGGCCAGGGGTGTGAGGGCCGGACACGTCATCAGTGCCATGACCTGGGGTGTGAGGGCCGGGCACCACTTCAGTGACATGACCCGATGTGTTAGGGCCGGGCACTCCTTTGAGTCCCATGACCCAGGGTGTCATGCTGTCTTCAGTGACATGACCAGGGGTGTGAGAATGGGCACCCCTTAGTGGCCTGGCCAGGTGTGGCTGGGCACCTCAGCACCACTGACCCCGTGGAGTGAGGCCAGGCACCCCTTCCAGTGTGACCTGGTGTGTGGTGGGCACCGCTGGGTGCCATGAGGCGCAGGTGTGAGGGCCGGGCAGCCTTTCAGTGCCATGAAACGGGGTGTGAGGGCCGGGCACCCCTACAGTGCTGCGAACCGGGCTGTGAGGGCCGGGCACCCCTTCACATGACCTGGGGTGTGAGGGTCGGGCACCCCTTCAGTGAAATGAATCGGGGTGTGACGGCTGGGCACACCTTCAGCACCATGACCCAGGGTGTTAGGGCCTGGCTCGAATTCAGTGCCAAGAATCGGGGTGTGAGGGCCGGGCACCCTATCAGCACCATGACACGGGGTGTGAGGGCCGGGGAACGCTTCAACCCCATGACCCTGGGTGTGAGGGCCGGGCACCCCTTT